>NW_007080254.1:120815-176904 GCF_000164805.1 Carlito syrichta | reverse complement strand
CCTGATTTTTGATTTATTGTAGAGATGAGGTCTCGCCAAGTTGCCCAGGCGGGTCTCAAACCCGCAGGCTCAGGCAATCTACTCACCTCAGCCTCCCAAAACGTGGGATTACAGGTTGAACCACCAAGTCCAGCTTGTAATAGGTTTTACATTGCTTAAGTAAAGTAAAAGAAAGAGACTTGGGGGATGTTGGTGCTACTTGCCAGGAATGATCCTTTCTTCTTCCCATTTCCTTTCTACCTTTTTGAAAGTCTCAGCAAAGGAATACTTGATAAAGCTTCTCTGTCTGGAAAGCAGAAGACTAGCTTGGGTCTCAATTGAAAATGTTTGATTGAAGTACCCTTCATAAAAGGTGAATCCGATTTTCCTCTCTTACACAGTACTCAGTTCATATTTGCCCCACGAGTTCTCTTCTGGCTTTACAGCTGAAAGCTTAGACTCAACCCAGAGCCACACATATAAAGAGTGGTTTCCAACCTTGCTCAATAATTCATTGTCTAGGGAGATTATTTAAATGTAGAAACCCAAACTTTGCCCTCAGAGAGGTTCTCATTCAGTTGATTTTAAAAATGGACACTCATTTGTATTTTTATAACATTCCCCCAATTATCCTGATGCACTGTAAATGTCAAATCACAACCAATCTGTGCCTCAGTTTCCTGTAAAATGAGGGTAACAATGCTCCCCTACTGCATTAAAATGATTGTGTGAGGATCAAAACATATTATCCATGGAAAAATGCATTTAGTATGCTGTACAGCTACAATATGTTCTTCACTCCAGTAAGGGATGGCATTCTCATGCCTTTTCACAAGAACATGTGCATTAGAATCAGTGCCTACTCTGTTCCTTTTTAGTCAAAGCATATTTAAGGTATATTTTTAGTCTCTTTATATTTATGATCCTTTTGCAAAGCCAGTGAAAAGAGTCCATGGTTTTGCCTAAATTATCCAAGCAAGTAAATGGATATTAAAATAAAACCCAAGAAAATGTGATGATTTCTCAGGTGAATTGGCAAAATGTATTACTACATATCATGAAGGCAAAATGAACTAGATGTGTAGACACGCAGAGCTTATTCTTAAACAACTGAGCAATTAAACCTCATACCAACTGCGTATGTAAAACGTTTGACTAATCTTATCACAATCTCTTAAAAACCTCAACAATGAAGTAATTTGAACGTTTCAGAAATTCAGACAGAAAGAGTAGATGAAACTGAGGAGTTTCCATGTTGTTACATTGTATTTAATAAGGCAGCTAAGTTCATAAAACTGATATGGCAGATTAGTTACAATTGGCTCCTTTGGCTTCCAAAGTGACAGTGAATTCAAGTATCTGATAATGACATGAAAAAACAAAATTAGAATATCTCGCCATAGAGGCAACAAGCAGTGGCTGAAGCTTCTTAGCTATGCCCTATTAGGAACACAGACTTTTTTGTTCAAAACGGTCCAGTTCATTTAACACAGTGAAAAGAAATGTGATAATGATCTAATGACATTACTTTCCATGGATTGGAAGCAATGACTTTGCAATAAATAAATAAAAGCGGGGACACCTTCAAGTATGAAGAAAAAGTGGTAATACTTTTCTACATTATAATTTCACAGTGACCAAATACCGTGGAAAATTCCAGTTGAGCACCATTAATAAGATAGCAGACTTACAGGAAAATATCTTGCTTAAAGAAATTATGAAAAAAAGCAACTTTATTCTTGTCATTGATAGTATATTTTCTCATAAAGGGGAAATGTTTAATTCAGTAGGATTGGTTTAACAGTAAATATTTTGACAAATATTAGTCTGTGTTGTCATCCTGATTGATTTGTCTCTATATTTTGACTGGACCAACTACTCTAAATAAAAGCGCAAATATGGAGAAAAAGTTAAAATTCAAATTTGTAGAACATTGTAAACTTACAATTTCTAAAATAAGCATAGGAACTGAACATCATTTTGCTTTTTGACAGTCTTTATCATTTCTAAAACAGCAGTTGGAAGTTTAACTTTCGTAATTCAACTCTCCACACTTATCTTGCCCCACCCTCCATATACTGTCCTTCCATACTCTCAAGTCATTCTTTTAAGCTATCGGATGCCTGCATTTTAAGGCACATACCATTTCACTCTTTTCAGTAAAGAAGTATCATTTTTCAAGACTCATATTTTCTATGGAAATAAGTCACATGATATTTACTTCTGAATTTGAGTATTATAATCATATAAACATTTAAAATGCATTTATATAATTTTAGACAAATAAAGGGGCTGCTTCATATGTCACTGTATTGTTAAATTGTTAGAATAAAAATGACAACAAATGCACTGTACATTTTATGCCAAACACTTTTCTTAAGTACTTAATGCCTGTGAACTAATTTCATCCTCACAAACACCCTAAAAGAGGTACAGTTGTTATTCGTATTTCAGAGTCTGCTTTCAAACTCATGTATTGTAATTGCAGAGTCCAAGATCATACCATTTCCACTGGGATCCCTAACTACCCTAAGCCACTTAGAACCTTGATTTAGAGCAAATGACATTAGAGAAAAAGTGTTATTGAATGAATATTTCACAGTTTAAACAAAATCCAAACCTGAATACATGATTTAGTCCAGAAAAAGAAACATATCAGTTCAAATCAACACATTGTCAGGCACCTTATAAATATTTTTAACAATTCTAAAATGATGTGAGTTGTTCTGTGGAGTTCAATGAAGTTAAATTTTACTTATTCAAAGTTTGCAGTGTTTTCAACTTTAGTGGCTACTGTCCTTGAAAGAGTTGAACTCTGACTCATTTGCTCCATATATATTCGGTATAATGCTTGGCCTATATAGAAGGTACACACAAAAAAAATTCAAACTGATAAAACCTGTAAAGAAGATTATGGGTAAGAGATACTACCAAGGTTAGAGCAGAAGGTAGGGTCACAGCCAATATCAAGTTTTGGTGACAGAAATGAACAATACATCTCTCAGAGGTCAAGTACAATGTAGTACTAATACTGAAATATAAGTTGATTCTGGTACTTTGTTACTTCAACATTTCCATAAAATTTGAAACTTTAAAATTTCAACTAAAAACACTACATATTGAGTGCTTTGGTGTTGTGATGTTTGAAGACAAGGCTATTTAACTTAGAGAGTGAGTAGCTTGTACAGGGATGATGGGCCAACACAGAATACCGGTCATAGAAATCTAATAACACACAGGTACATTCTAGCATCTTAGACAAAACCTCTTCCCAAAAATATCAAATTATTAGAAATAAATGTGGGATTTCTATCATCTATGAAGAACAGGTATAATCAATTTCTTATCAAATCACAGAAGTTTGCAAGTCTTGCAAATATTTTAGCTGGAACAATGGGAATACACTATTAAGATAAATTATTTAAAACGTAAAAATAAAACAAAAGATTACTGTGTACCTTTAAAGTTATTCTTGTAATTAAAATTTAAAATCTAAATGATTTCCATTAATGCAAAGACAACACCTAATGCTGTCTTGCAGGAGAATAAACAATTTAGTATCTAATTTTGCAATATTATTTCACTATATTTTCTTTCACTGGGTATATAAATCAGTCTCTCATCCACATAGAGCCAACTTTGTTATCTCACTTATATCCTCATTAAAAAGATAAAGAAATCTTCTAGACATGACATCTTTGTGAGTCATATTCTTAGTTTTCTGCAAAGAATACTTTGACAACACAAACACTAATCCTATAACAAATACAATATTGCAGTGTTTCAACATTCACAGAAAAGCATTCAAAAAGTTTTTTTTTTAAATCTCAGAGATGTCAGAAGTAAAAATAAATAGCCTTTAAAATTTTTAAAAAGGAAGAAAAATTAATTAATTAGCTGAGAAGCCCAGAAGTCTGGAGATGTGCAGGTATTTTTCTGAGCACCAAACAATAAACATGAAGGTATTTCCAAGGTCAGGTCCATGTCCTAACTTCAAATCACTTAGGTCTATCACCCTCCTGTTTAAATAGTCCATTTCTGTCATGATTATTATGTGCAAAGCAAGTGTCTACGTCTTATTATAAATAATCAAACTTGTTTATTAGCAGCTGGCCCTGTACATTCTTGGTGTAATTACTTTGTCATGCTTTGAAAAACAGTGTTTACTAACATTAGGGATGCAACCTTGTACTCAAATTTTGTGGATGAGTATACTTTTTTTTTAAAGTTTGTATCACAGTATTTGAAGTTTTTGTTTGTTTATTTGTTTTACAAACTTGAGTATTGCTCTTTTGTGTTCCCATGTCCTCAAGGAATATACTAAAACATCATTCTTTTTTTTTCTTTTTTTTTGAGTTGGAGTCTCACTCTGTCGCCCAGACTGGAGTGCAGTGGCCGCTCCCGGCCACCGCAGCCTCGACCCGCTGGGCTTCGGCGATCCTTCCGTCTCAGCCTTCCAAGTAGCTGGAACTACAGGCGCGCGCTACCACACCCGGCTAATTTTTTGATTTATTGTAGAGATGATGTCTCGCCAAGTTGCCCAGGAGTATCTCGAACCAGCGGGCTCAGTCAATCCACTCACCTCCGTCTCCCAAAGGCAGGATTACAGGCTGAGCCACTGAGCCCAACTACATCATTCTTTAAATATGTCCTTTTCTGTATATTTTCCTATAGAAAACATAGTCACTGGGAGCATGTAGATTAAGCATGAATTCTTTGGCCAATCAATGATCTGTTTATCAGGCATAATTTATTTGTCTCTACATGTCATGCAAGTCATAAAGAGGTAACCAAGTCTGCCTTTCTCAGAAAGATAAATTAGAGAACATAAAAACTCACAAACCCCTTGAGAATCCATTGCCTGTTCAGTGTTATTTCTCACATCAAAGAACACTTCTGCCTAAGCATATATAATGCTTTGTCAAACCACATATAAATTCACTACAAATCAATAACCTTAAATATGGCAAATATAACTGGCAGCAGGTCCCATGGCCACAGTGAGATATTCCCTGTGACCAATGGACTGATACTGACTTTCAGACTTTAGAGCCTGTGACAACCTTGTTCTTTGGGGACCCGGCTATATTCTATTTTACTTTTCTGATTTTTTTTTCTAATCTGTAACCTAAATTGGGATTTTAAAATATATTACATGTATACAATTCATATGAGATCCGTTTTCATTTGTTTGTTTTTTAATTCCAGAGTCTATGCCTGAGGTTTAGAGAGGTTAGCTGAGGTGTCCAAAATTAGAGAATTATGATGTGATTGAATCAGATTTCAATGAGGAGATTGAACACTAGGTTCATCTCCTTTAACTGTATGCAAAATGCCACTTCGTTTAGTGACCATTATAGGAAATAATAGTATAGATGAAATGTATTTAAAGTTAGATATTAGATAACCTTTGGTTAGGAAAATAATCACCACGTCAGTCATCTTGGCCAATATATTAGTACTGGCTTGGATGAAAGCATAGTACAGTTGTCCCTCACTATACACATAGTGGTTCCAGGAATCCCAGCATATATCAAAAGCCACAACTGTGCAATTTCCACAGTGTACTTTGCTGAATCCACCTATATTAAAAGTCTGGGTCCTTCCTGCCTGCAGGCTTCATACCCCTCAAAAATTGTATTTTTCATTTGCATTTGGTTGGAAAAATCTGTTTAAGTGAACTCAGAAATTTGCACCCATGTTGTTCAAAATTCAACCGTATTTGCAAGCCCTGAAAACCTGCATGAGTTTGCTTTCATTACGAAACAGAAGTAGAATTAAAGGAATACCCTGTTGAGATTTCATATTACTATTCGTAATGTCACATTTTCTTGTGGAATTTAATTTAAAATCATCCTGATGAAGAGAAACACAAATTGAATTAAATTAACTCAGTTTAGATCTATTTTGAGTAAAATATTTGATATGATAATTGAGCTAACTTGGCTTGTATGATTTAGTTTTATTTTTGTATACAGGACCCAAAGATTTTAGGACATATTAAGAACGATTTCATAATTTTCTGAGCAAGGTCATAATGAAGGATTACTACATATAAGTTTAGAGTCATTCCATAAAGGCTAATATTAGAAAATAATGTTTCCATTCAAATAACCCATAAAAAACAAGTTAAATGAACAAATTATTGTTTGAAATGAAAATGGTTTTGGTTAGTTAAAAATAATATATAATAGAAGGCATGTGTAGTGGCTCCAGTCTCTAATCGCAGCACTTTAGTAGGTTGAGGAGGGAGAATTGCTTGAAGCCACAAATTTGAGACCAGCCTAGACAACAATTGAGATCTAGTCTCTAGTGAAAATAAAAAAAAATATATTAGCTGTGCTTTGTGGCATGAGCCTGTAGTTCCACTTACTTTGGAGGCTTGAGATTGAAGGATACCCTGAGTCCAAGAGTTGAGACTGCTATAGCCGTGATTGTGCCACTGCACTGCAGCCTGGACAACGGAATGAGACCCTAGTAAAGTACATTTTTCTTAATTAATGTTTGGACAGTTTTTCTAATTATTGACAAATATACTTGTTTATAAAATGTTGTTGCCGGGCTTGGTGGCTCAGCCTGTAATCCTGCGCTTTGGGAGGCTGAGGTGAGTGGATTGCCTGAGCCCGCGGGTTCGAGACCCACCTGGGCAGCGAGACCTCATCTCTACAATAAATCAAAAAATTAGCCGGGTGTGGTAGTGCGTGCCTGTAGTTCCAGCTACTGGGAAGGCTGAGGCGGAAGGATTGCCGGAGCCCAGCAAGTTGAGGCTGTGGTGGCCGGGAGCGGCCACTGTACTCCAGTCTGGGTGACAGACTGAGACTCCAACTCAAAAAAAAAAAAAAGTTGTGAGGGTAAAAAATGTCCGTGTCTTCTAAAGTAAATTATAACCATATTTGATACTTTTTTGCGAGCTTCAATTTTACAAAATTAGCATGTTTTTAAACTGTACAGGTAAGGATATTGTCTAGATAAACTACACATTAAACGCTATGATTTATATTTATTATTCATATGATCATATGTAATATCAGCAAACAATATATAAAACAGAAAACTGTTTATTTTTTAATTAATTATAAATGCCATAATTTGACATATTGCTCTAAGGAACAATCATACTTTTGTTCCTCATTTATTGTATCAAAGAAAACACTGTAGCCAGGCTGGGTGGCTCAGCCTGTAATCCCACACTTTGGGAGGCTGAGGTGAGTGGATTGCCTGAGCTCGTGGGTTTGAGACCCGCCTGGGCAACTTGGCGAGACCTCATCTCTACAATAAATAAAAAAATCAGCTGGGCATGGTAGCGTGTGCATGTAGTTCCAGTTACTTTGAAGGCTGAGGCAGAAGGATTGCCGGAGCCCAGCAGGTCGAGGCTGCGGTGGCCGGGAGCAGCCACTGCACTCCAGTCTGGGCAACAGAGTGAGACTCCAACTCAAAAAAAAAAAAGAAAAAGAAAAAGAAAAAAAACACTCCACATAGAAGCTATGGCAGAGGGTAATGTAACTAATTAGGTCCACATAATATTTGAGGGAGGTAGAGGTGATGGCTAGATTTTATTAAGTTAAAATGCATATTAAATTATTTAGATAATCAAACTTCTGGCTTCAACCTAGGAAGTTGAAAGCTATAAAGAGACTTGCTCACATCCTTGTATAAAAAAGCTTGATAATCTATAAAGTCATACCTTTTCTGAACTCACTGGGAAGTTAAGATCATAAGGTAATAAACTAGACTGAAATCTAAGAGAACTGAGGGCAAGAAAAGGTATGAATATGGACCCATTTATGGGGGCAAAAGAAAACAGAAGTCTCAAAGCAGGTAGAAGAATCCATTTAAAATGTTCAACAAATTTCTAAAGACTGAATGTGGTCTAACACATGAGTACAGAGCCCCTAATAGTAGCACACACAAGGGAATCTCACAATCACTTGCAAGCTTACAGGTTCCCTGGTCTCACCAGTTGCATTTGAGAAATATTGGGTATTGGGAGAAAGCAGGGAGGACAGAGAGAACATCCATTGGTGTTTTAGCTAGAAAGAGTGGTGTATTCCAGATGCATACAACATATAAGGTTGTATCTGGACCTTCTTCCTCTCAGGAACAAACGTCTTCAACAACTGGGGAAAATTAGTCAACTCTCTTTTTACCCTGATGGCACAAATAAAGGCCCATTGTGGGAAAAAAATGCGGTAAAGTGGAGAAAAAGTTTTTCCTGTTCTGGACAGTGAAGCAGAATAATGTCCTTGGCCCAAACCATAAGATAACTGTTAGCACTGAAGGAGGAGGTGCACAACCTGAAACTTGGGATCATAGAGACTGCACAAGACAGAAGCAGACTGAGAGAAGACAGGACACTTCTATCCATAACATTACACCACAATCACCAAGGAACTAGACATAGAGCCTATCATTAGATGAAAGGGCAACAGAATGTTAAGAGGTACTTTCTAAGGCAAGATTTACAAGGTGGATTTAAAATTTAGGTGGCAGAAGGATAGCAGTGGAAATCCTCTGGAAAACCACTGTGTACTCTAAGCCAAGGTAACACTGGAAGAATTAACAGCCAGGGTTCCACTGAAGAAAACCCTTAGGACAACAAAATCTAAACACAGCTCTAACTTGGGCTAGGTTGAATCAGACACCCACACGAATGAAGGAAAAAATAAATAGTGTAAATGTAAGAACATTTTCTTTTTATTATTGGCTTCAAGGTCATTTTTTTTTTTTTAGTCAGAATCTCACTCTGTCACCCAGGCTGGTTGGAGTTCAGTGACATAATAATCATGGCTCATACTCAACGCAGCTTCAACCTCCTGGGCTCTGGTGATCCTTCTGCCTCAGACTTCCAGGTAGCTGAGACTATAGGCATGCATGCACCACCATGCATAATTTTTTTATATTTTGTAGAAATGAGGCTTCTCTATGTTGCTAGGCTGATCCTGAGCTCAAGCAATCCTCCCACCTTGGCCTTCCAAAGTACTGGGATTATAGGTGTGACCCACCACACCCAGTTGTGTTTTATTATAAGCAAATCAAAACTATCTATTTAGTTACTTTTACAAAGTCTGTGCAATTCTATTGTAATTTAAATGTCATGGCTTATAAAGGTGGTAGTAGGAAAGACTTTTCTAATGTATAATTACAGAGGTCCAGCCCCTGCTGGGGCGTGAGGTTTCCTGAAGGAGAGATGGATAGGCGAAAGACTAAAATATTATATTCCGACACCTGCTTCCTGAACAGATGCCGTTTAATGTTGGCTAATGGGAAGCTTTTATACCATTTGTAAAGGGGCAAGACAAAGAAAGTTCCTTCATGTACATATCCTTTAAAAGTTACCACCATCTAGTGGACTTAGCAACAAACAAGCCAAGAACCCTATAAACATTTAGACAATGAGTCTTATTTATAAAGCCAAAAATGATAGTTTTAGTGCAAAGTCCTGGATTACAGTCCTTAAAATGTCTCAAGAAACTTTCCAAGTGCACATTTCTTCATGTAGCAGTAGTTTTCCTTCTGGGGCTTCTATGACCTTCAGAGCTTTGTAATCGCCTCTCTTGTCCAGGTGTCTTCATTACTTTTCTCTTATCCTGCAGTGTTTATTTCTAAAGAAAATTCAAAAGAAGGTTTTAGTGATGTTTTCCCAGGCCCCCAAGGTTACTTTCTGTATTTAATTAGTTTATCATAAAAGTATCTAATTAGTATATTATGAATTCAGTGAAAACCCACTCTATAAACATTAACTTAGAGTTTTAACTATTGAATTAAGTAAAAACCTTAATGATTAATCTTTATCCTAAGTCAGTGAAAACAGTGCTATAAATTACCTACATAACTCCTAGATGAGTGCTAGAACTTATAATGAATTCATAATGAACTTACTATAAACTTGTGCTTTTTTAAAAACCTTATATCTAAACACTAAACTACATAATACTAAATCAAATAAGGTGTGAATATACTTATATCATTTTTATTCAAGCAATATCTAGTAACTTATAACCCAGTGAAAGAAAGCATTCTTGATGTGCTTCAGAGTTTAACCCTTGCATATGTTAGAAAAGGCCAAATGGCATAGTGGGAAATGGAAAAATAGACCATGACATTCTCAGGTTAGCTGTGAGTACTTCGCATAAACATGCCATTTTCTTCTTCCATGACTGCACAGAATTCTTCAGTCGTACCAAACAGCAAAGGTAGAAGACAGAAGGGCCTCAGCTGCCCAGGCTTGCTTTGAGGTCGGGGGTCCTCAGCACACCTGGACTTTGTCAATCAGGCGGGCCTCCAAGGCTGGCTCCCAACATCCAAATCAAGACGGTCACATATAATGTTTATGAAATTTTCAAATAATTTACATTCATAACTAATGATTTCCTTTTACGTTATAAGAGTAGAATGTACAAATTTTTTATTTCTAGAACATTAGTTTGAGTGGAGTATAAAAAACTATTTTGCTCACAATGACTCATTTCTTGAGTTCTATACGGAGACTGGAAGAAAATACTGAAGGTCAATCCTGGAAGGACATTTTCCTCAAGGAGTATTTTAACCATCTGCATTTTAATTTACATGTTCTGGCTTTGGCATAATTTGCTGTTAGAGTGATGTAACAGTATTATTTCTGTTATAATGAAGCATAAATTCTGTTTTGTTGTTTTACCATTAAGTACACTGCAAATAGGTAGCAAATAGTTGGATTAAATTTTGTCCCTTCTGAAATCCCATGTAGTGACATATTCAAATTTAAGAAATTTAGGTTTTAGAATTTTGTGTTCGGGGAGAAAACTTCTTTTATCTTCCAAGAAGTTGTATATATTTTTAAAAATAACATTGATATAAGCCTTAAATTAATGAATACACTATATTAGTTTCTATTTAGCAAATTATATTTAAAATATTACAAAAAACTTTGCTGAAAGAAAGTATTGAATGCTCCTAGGATTTCATTCATTTCTTGATGATCCTCTTTTCCCTGGCAGCATAAATAGTTGATAACTGAATGACTCTATTTCATTTGCCTTTAAGAATGTATTGGTATTGTCTTTGTGGCATTTCTGCTTTCTGACTTATTTTTCCACTTCAGTGTCAGTTTCTGTCTTGTGGTTTTATATTTGGCCAAATTTAAGGGACTTTCTCTATTCTTACTAAGTCCTTATAGATTCAACTTTAAATTTATCCCTAAGATTTCAATGTTCATTCTTTACCAAAAATTGAAAAGCATTTTTTCTGTAAACTCATTCTTATTCTAAAAATCACCAATATTTACAATTATTTTAAGCCCCACAATGATAATTTTTAAATAAAATTCTCAAAAATATGTATTTTTTTATAAAACAACTCTCTTCAATCTTTGTTCATTCACAAACTAAACATAAATAAGAATACATTAAGGTTTAGTAATAATGTTACTATTATTTTCCTTTTCTAAGTTTACTCTGAATTATTGCTACCACACAAGAGTAGAAATAAAATACCAAGATGTTAAGTAAACTTACATTTTAACACTCATTTTATTTAAAAAATAAAAGTACTCACTAGCTAATGGAAACACTCAAAAAATTGTACTTTGATTTTTTAATTTCAACAGATTTAGAAAGTAAGTATTGATCTTAATACTTTGCATATTCAGGACATTTGTTTAAGCTTCAAAGGGTTTTTCTTTTGTAATAAACAGTGTGGATTCAGCATGCAAAACACTAAGTTTACATTGTTGGTTCTGCTGTTGCTGGATGGTACCATCTCTATCTCAGAAATAGCTATTGCTAAAATAATTATTTACATTTTGGAATTTGCACATCTCCAAGGCTACTAATGGTACTTAATCTATAAGTGTGTATCACCAGAGCAGGAACAAAATGTACATTAATGTGTTTTTTTTTGAAGGGCTTTCACAATATCTCTATAACATAGTTATATTTTGCCATGTCAGAATTAAAAGGATCTGAAGACCATCAACTGATATATGTTATCTACAACATCTTCACCAGTAGATCCTTCAGACTAGTCTCTAGAAACTTTGACACTGATGAGATTATTAGTCTTTCATCAGTCTGTTACATATTTCCATGGCTTAGTGAGTTTATCATGCTTTTCTTGATACAGGATTCTGTCTGCTGCACAGATAGAACTATTTAAAGTCATTTGAAATACAAATCTTCCTAAGTGACATTCCAGACCATGACAATAACGTAAATGTAACAATACAGTGAGTCACAAAAATTTTTGGTTTCCCAGTGCACATAAATTTATATTTATTCTACATATACTACACAATAGTCTGGTAAGTGTGAAATAATATTATGTCTAACAGTGCATATACCTTAATTAAAATATACTTGATTGCTAAAAATTGCTAACAAACATCTGAATCTCCAGGGAGTTTTAATCAATTTTGTGGGTGGAGGCTCTTGTTGATGACTGCTGATTCATCAGGGTGGTGGCTGATGAAGTTTTTGCAGCAATTTTAAAACAACTCAGTGATTAAATCTAGCACATCAATGGCCTCTTTCACAAAAGGTTTCTCTGTAGCATTTGATGCTGTTTGATAGGATTTAACCCACTTTTTTTCCAAAATTGAAGTCAATCCTCTCAAATCCCGTTACTGCTTCATCAAATTAGTTTGTAGAGTATTTTTAATTATGTGTTGCCATTTTTAACAATTCTCAGAGCTTCTTTGTCAAGAGTGATTCTCAGCTCAAGAAATCACTTTCTTTGCCCAACCATAAGAATCAAGTCTTATCTACTAATGTTTTATCATGAAATTGCAGTAATTCAGCTATATCATCACTCTCCACTTCTAATTCTAATTATGTTGCTATTTCTGTCACATCTGTAATACCTTCCTTCATTAAAGTCTTGAACCTCAAACTCATTCAAGAGGGTTGGGATCAACTTCTTCCAAACTCTTGTTAATGTTGATATTTTGACCTCCTATCATAAATCACAAATGCTCTTAATAGCATCAAATGAATTAAGATTTTTTAAAATTTACTTTGCTCATATCTGTCAAAGGAATCACCCATCATCTTACAAAATATGTTCCTTAATTTATAGGACTTGACGGTTGAAAATACTTCTTGACTGGGCTGCAGAATAAATATTGTGTCAGAAGGCATTTTTTAATTAATCTCCATTAGATTTCTAGGGTGATCAGGTGTATTGTCAATGAGCAGTATTATTTTGAAAGGATTCTTTTTTTTTTTCTGGCAGTAGATCTCAATAGTGGGCTTAAACATTCAGTAAGCCATGTGGTAAACACATATGCTGTCACCCAGGCTTTGCTGTTCTATTACAGAGCAAAGGCAAAGCAGATTTGGCATAATTCTGATGGGGCCTAAAGTTTTCAGAATGGTTAAAAAACATTTGCTTTGACTTGAAGTCACCAGTTGCATTAATCCCTAGCGAGAGAATCAACTTGTCCTTTGAAGTTCTGAAGCAAGGCATTGGCTTCTCATTTCTAGCTACGAAGGATCTAGTTGACTTTTCTTTCAAGATAAGACTGTTTCATCCAATAGAAAATTTATTTGTTCTAACCACCTTCACTAATTATCTTAGCCAGAGTTTCTGGATAACTTGCTGCAGCTTTTACATCAGCACATGCTGCTTCACTGTTCATTTTATATTATGGAGATGTCCTCTTTCCTTAAATCTTATAAACTAATCTTTATTAGCTTTATTTTTTTTCTAAAGCGTCCTCATATTTCTCAACCTTCACAGAATCGAAAAGAGTTAGAGCCTTGCTTTGAATTCGATTTTGGCTTAAGATAATGTTGTGGTTGGTATAACCACTTATTTAGATCACTAAAACTTTTATTATATCAAAAACAAGGCTGTTTTGTTTTCTTGTTATTTGTGTGTTCACTGGGGTGGCACTTTTAATTTCTTCAAAAATTGTTCTTTTGCATTCACAATTTGGCTGGAGGAAACCTGGCTTTCAGACTGTCTTGGCTTTCAGCATGTCTTTCTCATTAAACTTAGATATTTCTAGCTTTTGATTTAAAGTAAGATGTGTCACTTTTCCTTTCACTTGGATACCGAGAGAAAGGCATCGTAGGGTTTTAATTGGCCTAATCACAATATTACTGCGTCTTGACGAATAGGAACACTTGAGGAGCAGGAAGGAGACAGGTGGTGGCCTATCAGTGGAGGAGTCAGAACACACACAATATTTATACATTAAGTTTGCTGTCTCACATAGGCATGGTTCATGGCACCCCAAAACAATTACAGTAGTAGCATCAAAGATCACTGATCACAATAACATATGTAATAACAATGAAAAAGTTTGAAATATTGTGAAAATTACCAAAATATGACACAAAGATACAAAGTGAGCACTGTTGGAAAAGTACTTTTAGAAAACTTGTGCCAATAGGCCTCCTGGACATAGTTGAAGGACTGCCACAAAGCTTCCATTGGTAAGAAATGCAAGACCTGTGCAGCCCAATAAAATGAAGCACAATAACAGGTTTTATGCCTGTGGTAAAATCTCAATGGCCAATTTGACTCCCATTTGCAAAAGTTGTGGTTAGAAAGTATATTTTAAATGCTTGCTTATTACCAGTACAGAAAAATATAATTAAATTTATATATTTTGGTAATATTTCTATCAAATAATTCTGTTATAATCTGTGATTGATGGATGCTACTCACAACAAAAGTATTTTTAAAACTATTAAGAAAGACAAATAATGGTACCCACCATCATTTGCTGTCAAGGCACACATATCTCTGATTTGTTTTTCATTGATACGTTTTTCTACATTTTTGTTTAGCTTTCTTAACCTGGTTTTCTTCAGATGGGAAGTTACATGAATGACCGTTACACTAAATTATCATGTTTAAGTATTTGTATAAATAAAAGTTAAAGTAATAAACTTAAAAAATGACATTAGTCTGTTTAGCAATAAGGTATTAAGAGTAACTCAAGAAATCTCCGTGAATGGGTCAGGCTTTGAAGCTTGCATCTATGTAATGGTCAATCAAAACTCTATTTTTCACAAACGACTATAAATGCTATAAAAGAGTTTGCAATGTTGATGTAAAGCAGGGAGATCAGAAATTCTGTCATACCTGTTCTTAGAAGTCACATTGCTCTCCTATACCTAAAACTAGCATATGGCTTCTCTGTAGCAGAAGAATCCTCATAGCGTTTGTGTTTTATTAACAGCTTTCATGGATGTGCCTGACTGGTAAACACTTAAACATCAGTGACCTAATGCAAGTAAAGCTGAAGAAATGAGTTCCTAACACTGCTTTTGGGAAAGTGGTATATACAGAGAGGGACTTTCCCCCCAAAAAATCAGAGTTATCTTTGATTTTTGTGGTGCAGGCTTCCCCTGCTATGTAAATATTCTAGAAACCCATCAGCATCAATGTACCTGCTAGCATTGTTGTGGGAGACAGCATTCAGCTTCAGTGAATTTTTTTTATAGATTGTTTTGACATATTTGCTGATTTCATGATGGGTGATTTACATGAACAATGTGTGGCCATGAAAATTTGTCTTCTGTTGGGAAAAAATATGGCAGAAATATTTGTTATGCTATAGACAGCTTACAAAGACTTTGCGCTGGATAAAACACAAGTTGACAAATTATTTTCTAATTGTAAACAAAGTGAAATGTCGATTGACGATCAACTTCATTCTGGGTGTCCTTCCACCAGCTGAACTGAAGAAAATGTGATAAGAATCTATCAAGTCGTCTTGGAAGACTACCATTGGACTATTGATGGACTTGTGGAGTTGACTGGGGTGATGTGGAGCTCGTGTCAAAGAATTTTATCTGAAAATTTGGGCATGAAATGACTTTCAGAAAAATTGATGCTTCACCTGCTCATGCTTGAACAAAGAGATAATCGCTTGGTTGCATGTCATGCTTTGAAGGAGTGGTTGAAGGCTGACCTCGATTTTTTTTTTCCAGAGTCATAACCAGAAAAGAATCTTGGTTAAAACTCCAAAACAAAACAGCAATCTCAGAAATGGAAAACTGCCAGTTTCCCATGGTCCCAAAAAAGCACAAGTGAAATCAATTCTGAAAACAAGATTCACTTGTTTCTTTGATATGGGAGCCATTGTGCACTTGGAATTTGTTCCTCAAGATCAAACCGTCAACCAAAGTTTTTATCTGGAAGTTTTAACAAGGTCGCATCATGGTTTACAGAATGAATCTCCCAAGTTATGGCAAACAGTGACTGATTCGTCCACTATGAAAACACACTTGCAGCCGGGCTTGGTGGCTCAGCCTGTAATCCCGCGCCTTTGGGAGGCTGAGGTGAGTGGATTGCCTGAGTCTGAGGGTTCGAGACCCATCTGGGCAACTTGGCGAGACCTCATCTCTACAATAAAAATCAAAAATTAGCCGGGAGTGGTAGCACGCACCTATAGTTCCAGTTACTTGGAAGGCTGAGGCAGAAGGATAGCTGGAGCCCAGCAGGTCAAGGCTGCAGTGGCCAGGAGCAGCCACTGCACTCCAGAATGGACGACAGAGTGAGACTCCAACTCGAAAAAAAAAAGAAAGAAAGAAAACACACTTGCACACACCGCGCTAAATGTTCAGCAGTTTTTGACCCCAAATTGTATGACCTCCATGGCTCACCCTCCCTATCAAACAGTCTTACCCTTACTGACTTTCATGCATGTGTGTCCCCAGATGAAAAAAAAAATCTCAAAGGGAAACATTTTGCCAGTGTGGAAGAAGTGAAAAGAAATGGCAGGAACACTAAAAGGCATCAAAATTGATGAGTTCAAAATTGTCTTGATGGTTGTATTTCATCAAACGATGAGTAATTTAAAGGTGATGGAAATTTAAACATGAAAGAATAAATGTACACTTTTTAAATAAATAAGTTCTGTGTTTTGGATCTTTCCTTATTTAAGGCAATAAAAATTTTTAACCCAAAAGAAAGTATAAGAATCAAACAAAGCATGAGCTCTTATTCCATGCCCAATACTGAACTAGAAGGCCTATAGAATGGTGAACTCTGATTAGATCACCTTATGTTAATAGTCTACCTCTGTGGCAAGAAAGAGTCAGGATTTGTGATTGACAGTCTTCAACACAACAGCATGGATTGTTTTAAAAACAATTCTTCCAAATTTTCTATTTATCTGTACTAATGATAAATAGTCAAGATTTTAATCATGAATTCTTTAAAATGGGAGTCAAGTTGGCTACTTTGATAAGTACTTGATTACTACTTTGTTTTGTTTACGAGCATCTAAATTCTATACCATTAGAGATGCAATCTATTGCATTCACTACTGAATCTCCAGCACTTAGTTGTCACATACCATAGGATAGGAATGAAAAGATTCAATGGTGACAGTGTTAGCAGGCATACATGCAGGTGTCTCTATGTTATCTGTTTACTACATTCCAAGTAAATAGACCTGTGCCACAAAAGCCATGATGTTTAAAATACTTAATTAAAAATCACGTCTCTTATTCCTTTTACAAATTTGTCCTCATGAAAATTTTGAAAATTCCCTCACAGTATTTTAAAAAACTTTGTTGGAATGGACAGAGTGTCTTTATGTTCTTACTAGGAAACACAAGTTAGAAATTATCATGTTGAGAGGGTAGAGGAAGATGGCAGCAGAGCCAGTTGGACTATATGAGTCCAGTGTGAGTGAGTGAGTGAGTGCATGGACAACTTTGCATACATGTCTATGAGTAAGTGGCCAACTGAATGAGGACTTGGGAGCAAGTGGCCAGGACTCTCCTAATGAAGCAACTGGTATCACAGGAGCTCTGCTTGGACCCTAGGGCTTCCCAGGGCACAGAAGCCAAGTGCCATTTTTAAAAAATAAGAAAGTGCTTTCCAGGAGGAAGTTGCCAGGAGTGACTGCCAGCTCCAGGCTCTGCCTCATCACTACAGTGCCTGGCCAGACACTGACATCAAAGGCTGTAGAGGGAGCACAGCAAGGGAGCCGGAGGCAGAGCCCCATTAGAGAAGACAAAACAGGTACTCTGCCACCATCTTGAAACCTGGGCAAGGATGTGCTCGAGCTTCCTCACCATGGAGTGATAAACCCAATCACCGTGACCAGTGGGTTACTACTAAGAGGTTGATGGTGCCCCAGAGGGAACATCCTGAAAGCACACACTTCAGAGGGATAGGACAAATGCTGAGCTTCAGGTGCCCCATCCCCTACCCTGAGTCAGCTGTGGGAAAAAGGGACCAGAAAATGGCATGAAAGACTTAAGCAGAGATCAGCAGTAAGTCCTGGGGGCTGACTCAACCTCCTCATCCCTAGCAATACTCTGAATGTCAGACCAACACTGCTGGGGCATGACTGAGAGGGATGAACCCTGGTAGAACCTGGACTTTAGCTACAATAGGAGGACTCTACTCCAGGATAATCCTGGCTGGGGCACTCCACACCAATACCTGGGGAGGAGACAATTCTGCACCACCCCACAGAGGGGATCCACCTGATCATACAAGAGTGGAAGGGTAAGACTGAAGCCCCAACTATCCCAACCATGCTCTCCTCCTTCCCTGGACTGTGCAGTGGGGAGATTATGAATGTGGTCACAGTTCCACAGGGGACAGCAGAGGGGCTTACCTGCCAGGTGTTGAGAGAAGCAATTACAGAATTTGCCACATGAGGGCAAAATTTTATTTTTAATTTTCTTTTTCTTTTCTTTGTGAGTAAATGTGTATGTGAGGATTTGATTTCAATTCCCTCTGTGTTTTTTTTTCTTTTCTTCTTTTTTTTTATTTCATTCTACTATCTTTTTTGTTTGTTTGTTTTCTGTTTATGCGTGTATGTGAATGAGTGTTCATCTTTAAGTTTTTTTTGGTTTGCTTTTTGTTCTTCCCTTCTTTAGTTTAATGTGTGTGTGAATGCATGGGTAAGGGTTAGATTTACATCCCCCCTTTTTTTCTACTTTCTTTTCCTTCTTTTATTTTGTGTTTGGTGTGTGTGTATGTGTGTGAGAGAGAGATCCAATTTCCTGTTGTTGTTTTTTTTTTTTTTCAATTAGTTCTGCTTTTTTTGTGGGTGTGCATGTGTGTAATTGTTCTCTGATTTTGCTTCTGCTTTTTGTTTCTCTCTTTCTCTCTCTCTGTGTGTGTGTTTTAGAGTGCAGGATTTATTGAGAGGGCACAAAAACTCCCACAGTGTGAGGAGACCCGAAGGGGTTGCCTGTGTTTTTTTTTTTTTTTTTGTATTTTTGTCTGTTCTACTTCATTCTACTTTTCTCTGCTCTCCTCATTTCTGTTACTGTATCTTGGACTGATGGGATACACATATGTACCAGTTGCATCATAATATGGTGTGATGGTGGGGAGTGGGTCTCAGGAAACCCATATCACAGTCAGTGGAAATTGTGAGTTGCAAGTAGTTTCTGACTCCTAGCTCCTCATCCTCCATCTTATTCAACTCTCAAAACTACAAGAGACAGCAAAGTTTCCTACCCTCAACCCTGTTTCAAAACAGAACAAATTTAGAGCCCTGATCAGGGAAGAAAAGAGAGCTGAGCAAGCATCAGAAGTGAAAGCCCCTCTCACCACCACTAAATAACAAAAACAAAGAGAAAAGAAAGAGATGTCATAAATGAGGGAGAAAAAAATCAATGGAAGAACACAGGTAATTCCCAGGGTACCAATGACAGAATGCCCGAAAATCAGATCTCACAGCTCAAACAATGGAATTGACCAAAGATTGTCCCCTGAATAAAACAGGGCTTAGGGAATGGATGAAAAAAGTGAAAATATTCCAGGAAGACTAGAAGAAACACTGAAAGAACTTGTAACAGAAGTTTTGGCCTTATAAAACTTAATCCAGGAAATAAATAACAAGATGTCAAGAATGGAAATAATTAATCAAGCAGAAGAAAGAATCTCACAACTTGAAGACCAAAATGTGGAATTAGTCCAATCTGTAAAAAATATAAAAAAGAAACTCAGAAAGAAAGAGCAAAGCCTCCAAGTGATATATGATATATTAAGAGGTCAAATCTATACCTAATTAATATCCCAAAAGAAGAAAGATAAATGAAGAACACATTGGAGCAGGAGGTTATCCATAAAACTTTCTGCATCTCACCAGAGATGGGGAAACACAAGAGATACAGAGAACTCCCATAGGACATCAAATGAGAAGACCAATCCTTAGACAATAGTATTTCACTCACACAAAGTAAATAAAATAGAAAAAAATCCTAAAGACAGCAAGAAAGAAAGGTCAGACTACCCACCAGGAGAGACCAATCAGAATAGCAGCAGAATTATTGGCAGAAATACTACAAGATAGAAGGAACTGGAGTCTAATTTTCAAAGTTCTCAAAGATAAACAATTACAATAAAAAATTTCCTACCCAATCAGGCTGGGCTTTATTAGCAATGGGAAATTAAAATTCTTCCCAGACATTTAACCCCTAAGAGATTATGCAACATATAGACGCTCTACAGGAGACACTTAAAAAGATATTAAGTACAGAAGAAAGAAAAAAACAATGATTATGTACTTTTCAAGAGAACAGGAGAACACAGAATCAACAGAGAATATCATGCATGCAAGCCAGAAAACACACATATATATCCACAGAAAAGTTAAAATAGAACAAACAAATGAAGAAAAAACTTTATAAGAACCTCATGATGGAGATAAACAAATTTCATAAGATTGAAATACTGTCATGCACCTTTGCAGACCACAGTGGAATAAAAAATAAATATCAACACCTATAAAATTTCCCCAAAACCTACAAAGACATGGACACCAAACAGAATGATGCAGATTGACTCTTAGGTCAACAAAGAAATCAAAAGAGAAATTAAAACATTCCTGGAAACAAGTGAAAATGAAAAAAAGTCTTACCAAAACTCTGGGATGCCATGAAAACAGTTCCTAGAGGGGAATTTATATTTCTACGAATATGCAAAAAGAAAATGGAAAGATTGCAAGTTAACAGCCTAACAAATCACTTAAGGCAGCTGGAAAGACAAGATGCCAAAACACAAACTTTAGCAGAAGAATCCAGATCACCAAATACGGGACATAGAAGACAAAATTATCAGAAAAAATAAACAAAACAAAAAGCTGGTTATTTGAAGGGATAAACAAGATTGATGAAATCCTAGCCCGAATGACCAAGAAAAAGAGAGCAAAAGCCCCAATAAACACGATCTGAAATGCAAAAGATCAAATCACAACTTATCCCAATGAAATATAAAAGATTATCAGAGATTACTATGCATGACTGTATGGAAACAAACTCAATAACCTATGCATGACTTTGTGACATGCACACAATCTTTCAAGGTTGAAAGAAGATTTTGAACACTAAATAGATCAATAACAACCCAGGAAATTGACTCTGTCATAAGAAAACGACCTATAATAATAATAATAATAATAATAATAATAATAACAAATGGCCCTGGACCAGATGGCTTTCCAGAAGAATTCTACAAAACACAAAACATACAAGGAGGAACTGACACTAATCCTATTGAAAGTATTCCATAACATAAATGACCATGAATAGCCAAAACAATCCAGAACAAAAGAAACAAAACAGGAAATTGAGAAAGATGAAATGATTCCCAAATCATTTTAGAAAGCTAATATCACACTGATACCCAAACCAGGTAGAGACCCAACCAAAAAAAAGAGAACTACAGGCTCATCAGGTTCATCCCTGATAAATACAGATGCAAAAGTTCTCAACAAGATTCTAGCAAATCAGATCCAACAATACATCTCAAAAATCATCTATCATAGCCAAGTAGGTTTCATCCCAGGGATGCAGGGCTGGTTCAAAATCTGCAAGACCATAAATGTAATTAAATACATCAACATATGTAAAAATAAGAACCACATAATTATATCATTAGAGGCAGAAAAAGCTTTTGATGAAATTCTGCATCCCTTCTTGGTAAATACCCTCAAGCACCTAGGCACAGAAGGAACATACCTCAAAATAGTAAGCACCATCTATGATAAACCCACAGCCAACACATTGCTAAATGGACAGAAACTGGAAGCATTTCTCCTGAAAATCAGAAGAAGATAATGATGCCCACTCTCATCCCCCTTGTCCAACATTGTGTTGGAATTCTTAGCTATGGCAATTAGACAAGAGAATAAAATCAAGGGTATCCAAATAGGAAAGGAGGAAGTTAAGTTAGCCCTTTTTTTCCTGATGATATTATCCTACACCTTGAAAATCTAAGATAATGTATCCTACACCTTGAAAATCTAAGATAAAAACCTCCTTTCATTGATAAAGGACTTTGGCAAAGTCTCGGCATACAAAATAAATGTCCAAAGAAAAGTCACATTCTTATGCACCATCAACAAACAGGCAGAGAAACAAACAAAAAGCACAATCCCATTCACAATAGCCACATAAAAAAAGAAATACCTCAGCATCTTCCTAATTAAATACAAACGCTGCTCAAAGAAATCCAAGAAGACCCAACAAAATAGAAAAATATTCCATGTTCATGCATACAAAGAGTCAACATTGTTAAGATGTCCATCCTACCAAAAGGAATCTACAGAGTCAATGCAATATCCATTAAATTACTAACATCATCCTTCTCAGGCCTGGAAATGACAATACAGAAAATCATATGGAAACATAAATGACCATGAATAGCCAAAACAATCCAGAACAAAAGAAACAAAACAGAAGATAAAACACTTCCAGACTCTAAATGCCACTAAAAGGCTACAATAATCAAAACACCCTGGTACTCATACAAGAACAGGCATATGGAGCAATGGAACAGGATTGAGATTCCAGAAGCAAGACCTCAATTTCTCAACCAACTCATCTTTGACAAAGCCTCCACCAACAACCACAGGAGAGTGAAGAACCTACGAGTAAATTGTGCTGGGAGAACTGGCCAACTATAAGCAGAGATTGAAACAGGACTCCTACCTATCACCATACACAAAAAACAACTCTGAAAGGATCAAAGACCTTAACATAAAACCTCAAACTATAAGAATCTTAGAAAATGCAAGAGACACCCTTATGGAAATTGGAGTAGGCAACCAATTTCTAATCAAAACCCAGATGTCCATGCCATAAATGATAAGATGGACAAGAGGGATCTTATTAAGCTGAAAAGCTTCTGAAAATCAAAAGAAATCATCAAGAGAGTGAAGAGACAGCCCACAGAATGAGAAAAAAAATATTTGCCAACTGTATATCTGACAAAGGCTTAACATTCTAGATCTACAAGGAACTGAAATGTGTTGAAAGGAAAAAAAAAAGCCCCATTAAAAAGTGGGCAATAATTATGAACAGACACTTCTCAAAAGACGATATACAGGGAGCCACAAGACACCTGAAAATATGCTCAGACTCATTTACCATAAGAGAAATGCAAATCAAAACCACACTGAGATACCACCTAACCCCCATAAGAATGGTCATCATTAATAAAACAAAACACAACAGATGCTGGTGAGGATAAGGAAAAAAAGGAAAGGTGGGAATGCAAACTGTTTTCAACTTGTATGGAAAACAGTGTAGTGATTTCTAAAAGAACTAGAAATTTACCTTTCATATGACCCAGTAATCCCCCTACTGGGAATATACTTGGAGGAACTCAAACCTTCTACAAAAAAGATATCTGCACATGCATTTTTATGGCAGCACTATTCACAATAGCAAAAACATGGAACTCACTGTGCTGCCCATTAAAACTGGACAGGATAAAAAATATTGATACATATACATAATGAAATATTATGCAGCCATAAAGAAGGAAAAACATATGGACTTCATTAACAACTTGGATGGATTTGGAGTTCATCATATTCAGTGTTCTATCACAGAAACATCTCATTAGCGGACCCTGCAAAATAATGCTATAAGAAAATTATTGGCAGTAGCAGGATACTGACAGGGGAGTGTTGGAACACATCAGTAAGGGCACCTGATTTCAAACCAGGTGAAGTAAGGACTGAAAGGAAAACAAATTTTACCTGTATAATAACCACTTTAACACTTAATCCTGAATTGTACCATACATCGTAAAAAAAAATTATCATCTTGAGTCATCAAAAGTTTTCATTTTTCTGTTTACAAATGTTTGCTTCAACTAGCATTTGAGTTGTTTAAACATAATTAGTAGAGTAGCTTTTCTAATTGTTTTAGAAGAAAAAAAACCCACCCTTTTTACATTAAAATGCAAAATAGAAAACAATAATCTTCATCAGTGTTTATCAAAATTTGCATATTTCTGTTCTTGCTATTTCTGTTTTGAAAATGTCTGTATCTTCTGTTTCTTATTTTAGCACAATATTTATCAAATGCAATATATCTACTTAACATAAGTTATTTTGTCAGTAAAGGGTTATTTCAAAATTGCACATTTCACTATTTTAATCATATTATTTATTTTTATACAATTAATTATGTATACTTCTCTATTTTTTGACAAAATAAATTTTTCAGCATTTATTAAACCTAAAGGCTACTACTATGTGTCATTTTCAGTAGAATTAAAAGGAAAAATGACACATCTGTTAATATGTGCCATACATAATTAAAAAGCTGCTTTGTTAGCAATATTCTCTGCATGTATTATAATCTTTCTTTAAAATAAGAAACAAAAGTCCTAGATGTTTGGGAAACAATAAACTATTACTTATAAAGACAAACAGATCAATAGTGAGATGCTGGTTCCAACCAGTGAGCCACCATAAACAAACTATGGCACTTTCAGTCAGGGAGTTTTGAATCAAGAAAATGAATATTTGTATTACAGAAGCACAATGTGTTCCTCAGATAAAAGTAATTGCCGAATACCTAAAGCAATGATTATGTAGATGGATTCATTTTTTTTTAATTTAAGATTTTTGTGGAAAGACAAAAATCTTGCTTCTTTCAAAGCACTTAGCAGATATAACTTAATATAAGTGATTTAAAAGATACTTTAGAAATGCAATTCATCAGTCATCTATTGTTTTCTGACTTAATCTTTCAATGGAGAACATTTAAAGTTCATAATGCTCTACTTTTCCAGGAATTTACTAGTTCCCTTAAAAATTGTCTTTCAGTACAATTACTTTCAGAGAAAAAGAGAATATTGAACTCATGGAATATAGATATGATTAAAATGCTACAAGCTGGAGAATTTGTATTTTTCATTGAACACTAGAATAAAAAATGATAGATTGAGTTTAGCATGATTATTTTATCCTAACATAAAATTGTGAAGTGACGATTTCATGTTTTTTTATATATTGGTCATTTTCCATCCATTTTATGGTATATAGAAATGAAAATTTCCTTAATAACATTTCCAAGCACCTGAAAAGCTATACAGTTACAGTCTCCTTTCAGTCCTATCATATCTATTTTAAAAATAATAAATTTGAAAATTAACTATATCCTTTCAAAGGTCATGTCTTCAGTTTTCAATCTCCCTGGATAACCTTAGTACAGTACAGAAAAATCATATCAATTACCTTGTTTGCAGAAATGTGAATATAGGTTTAGTCTCAGTTTAATTCCCAGGGAAACAGGAGAGAACTACCAGGTCACAGGTATCCATGTGACAGTAAAACCTGTTCAAAAGGAGCAATAATGCTAAAATAAGTCCAGCTTTAAATTTCAAATTTTAAGCAAAAAGCAGTGAAAATAATTGTTTTGTTATTCTTTCAAATTGGTAAAGAACTTATACAAAAAAAGCTGTGTTTGGGTAAAATAAAAAAATAGAAGTGGTAGGGAAGTTAATATTTATTATGAACATTCTATTTTGTCTAAGTTCTTAAGAGATGCATTACACTAATTTTTACAATAGCCTCGTGAGTGAGAAATGATTATACCCATTAAGTAGAAGAGAAAATTAGAGTCTTAAAAATTACTTAACAGTTAGTGTATATGTAAGGTATCCCTGATATTTGAATACATACTTGTCTGGGTTTAAATTTTGTTTTTCATCATACTACGTGGTTTATAGTGTCTCTAAAATTACTTTGTCCCTGGATAATTATATATTCTAATAAAAATCTTCAAATAAGATATGTGTTTATTTAGTGTTGAGCCAGATTAACTTATTTTGCCTTCCTTCAGAAAATTTACAGTGGGTGTGTGTGTGACGGTGGAAAGGGGAACTAGTGAAGGTGAGAGAGAACATGCATTTTGAAATTCAAAATTGTATTTTAATACCAGTTTTCAAAAAGTTCACTGTATTTAAGCTGTTGCAAATGATGTTGGTTTTGTTTTCATGCACAGAGTTTTGGGGAAAAATGATGGCCGTAGTCACTTTAATCTCCTATCATTTCTTTCAATCTATAGAATCATATTGATTGAACAGTGAATGAGTTTTAATCTAATTTAGCATAAAGTACATAATTCTGTCTTAACTTTTGTCATTTGAAAGCTTTCATGGAAAGGTTGTTAGTAATAGTCTTCAGAAAGTAACTATAACTTAAAAGTTTGTTTTTTAATACTGTAGACACTTTTTCAAACAGCGCCCAGATCAAAAGTGGTTCTCAGTTTCTCCAAGAAACGATGTCATATCAAGCTAGTAGATATCATTTTCTGATCTCAAGTGACTTGTTAACAAATATTGGTTAGAATTCAATTTTTTACCTCAAAAACCCTGACTTTATCACTTAAAATCAGAAATAACTTGATATTTTTAATGTAAAAATAAAATATCAGGGTTTCTTAGGAAGCCAACTGTAGTGTAGATAGCATAATGTTTAATAATTTCTTCATTTATCAGAGAATATACTCAGAGGCATATCACTAAGCACATTTGAGAAAAAATTCTATAACTCAATGTAAGGAAATATTTTTCAAAGTTAAATTGAACTGAAAGAGAGATTAAGAATCCATTACTGTTATCACTAAAATAAATTTTTGTCTTTCAGCTTTGAAAGTGAATTAATATGGTATGAAAAACTGAACCTATTTCTTATTGAGAAAATCCCCCAACATTTCTAGGTTTAAATAACAAGATCTCTGTGTCAGATTTACACAGGAAAGTAATGAATAGATAACATCTCTTAAAATGTATATACATTTTTTGATATCCCCACTGTGTGTGTGTGTGTGTGTGTGTGTATTAGACATTTATATGCACATATAATAGACACAGTGTATATATGTGTACACACACTTCGGTCATAGGACATGTGTGTATACACATATATACACAGTGTCTATTATATATATTGCATGTATATATATATACATATGAATATCTAATAGACATACACACACACATATGGGACACAGGACAAATTTCAGCATTTCAGAATATGGCTTCCTATTCCTCCCTACTCCCCTCCCCCACCATGGAATAATCTTTCTTCAGCCTTCTGTACCCATAGAAGTTGATCTGAACTATTTGTGTGTTTGTGTGTATGTGATTTATTTGTTTAATATTTCTTCTATTTTTATTTTATTATATTTTATTTTATTTATTTATTTATTTTAATTTTTTGAGTTGGAGTCTCACTCTGTCGCTCAGACTGGAGTGCAGTGGCCCCTCCCGCCACCGCAGCCTCGACCTGCTGGGCTCCAGCGATCCTTCCGCCTCAGCCTTCCGAGTAGCCAGAATTGCAGGGGTGCGCTACCACGTCCGGCTGATTTTTTGACTTATTGTAGAACTGAGATCTCGCCAAATTGCCCAGGCGGGTCTCGAACCCACGGGCTCAGGCAATCCACTCACCTCAGCCTCCCAAAGCGCTGGGATTACAGGCTGAGCCACTGAGCCCGGCTTATTTTTATTTTAGATTAAAGGGTACACATGCATGCTTGTTTCATGGACATGAGTTTCAGGTGGCCCATTCCCCAGTTATTAAATATTATACCCAACAGGTAATTTCTGAAAGTTAACTCCCTTCTCCACCTTCCCCCTTATAGTTGTCCCCAGTGTCTAATTTTTCCATCTTTGTGACCATTTACTTCCCACACATGAATGAGAACACGTGGTGTTTCCTTTTTCTTAGTTTACATAGGAATATGCTCTCCAGTTCCAATCATGTTGCTGCAACAGGCATAATTTTATTCTTTTCTGTGACTGTGTAGTATTCCATGCTGTGTATATATGTTTTATTTATCCAATTAGTAGTTGGTGGACATTTAGGTTGGTTCTATGATTCTGCTATTGTAAATAGTGTGGCAATGAACATAAGAGCACAGGTATCTTTTTAATATATTCATTTATTTTCCTTTGCATGGATCCTAGTAGTGGGATTTCTGGGTCAAATGATAATTAGATTTTTAGGGTTTTTTCTTTTAATTTTTAATTTTAAAGATGTGGGATATAATTCAGGGTTAAATATACAAATCAATATTTAGTTATTTGAGAAATGTTCATACTGTTTTCCATGAAGGCTGAACTAGTTTAAAATCTTAACAGTGAATGAACATTCCCTTTTCTTTATAACCTTATCAGCATCTGTTGTTCTTTGACTTTCTAAAAATAGCCATAATGACTGGTGTGAGGTTTTATGTGTTTTTACTGTGGTTTTAATGTGCCTCTCTCTGATTAGTGATGTGGAACTCTTTTTTGTATGTTTGTTGGTCACTTCTTTGTCTTCTTTGAGAAGCATCTATTCATGTCCTTTGCCCACTTTTTGATGAAGTTATTTGGTTTGTTTTTCCTGTCAAGTGGTTTGAGTTCCGTGTAGATTCTGGATAGTAGGTCTTTCTATGAGGCATAATTTGCAAATATTTTTCCCATTCAGCAGGTTTTCTGTTCACTTTGTCGATTATTATTATTATTATTATTTTGTTGTGCAGATTCAGAAACTGTTAAAACTTTAATGAAGTTGCATTTATCTATTTTTATAATTGTGGTAACTGCTTTGGGGGCCTACAAAAATTCTTTGCCTAGGCCAATTTCCAGAAGAGTGAGTTCTTCCTAGATTTTCTTCCTATAAAAATCTAGGATTTTTATAATTTCAGGTCTTACATTTAAGTGTTAAATATATCTTTTTTTTTTTTTTTTTTTTTTTTGAGTTGGAGTCTCACTCTGTCGCCCAGGCTGGAGGGCAGTGGCACGCTCCCAGCCACCGCAGCCTTGACCTGCTGTGCTTCTGCGATCCTTCCACCTCAGCCTTCCGAGTAGCTGGAACTACAGGCGTGCGCCACCATGCCTGGCTATAAATATATCTTAAGTTAATTTTCATATATGGTGAGAAATATATATTCAGTTTCTTTCTTCTGCATATGGCTAGCTAATTTTACTAACACTATTTATTGAATAGTGTGTCCCTTTCCCTAGGGTTTAGTTTTGTCTACTTTGTCCAATATCAGTTGGTTGCAGCTGTATGGTTTTATTTCTGGATTTTCTATTCTGTTTCATTAATTTATCTATCTAGTCTTGTACTGGTCCCATGCTGTTTTAGTTGCTATAGACTTACAGTTTAGTTTGAAGTCAGGTGGTATAATGCCTTTGCAATTTTTCTTTTCTTTTGACTTAGAATTGCTTTGATTATTCAGGCTCTTTTTTAGGTCCATATAAATTTTAAGATATTTTATTCTAATTATTTGGAAAAAAAAGTAATTTGATCAGAATTGCATTGAATTTGTAGATTGCTTTGAATAGTAAGTTCATTTTAACAACATTGATACATGAACATGGATGTTCTTCCATTTGTTTGTGTCATGTATAATTACATCATCTTTCTGTAATTCTTCTTGTAGAGACCTCCCAACTAGTTAGCTAGTTGTATTTCTAGGCTTGTTATTTTTGTGTGGCTAGTGTGAATGAGATTGACCTCTTGATTTGGTTCTTGGCTTGAATGTTGATGATGTTTGGGAATGCTACAGGTTTTTGTGAGTTGACTTTTTTTATCCTGAGACTTTACTGAAGTCATTTATCAAGTAAGAATCTTCTTAGAGGAGTTTCTAGGGATTTCTAGGCATTGAATTATGTCATCCACAAATGGGGTTCATTTGACTTCCTTTTTGCTGATTTAGATACCTTTTATTTTTTCTCTTGCTGGATTGGTCTTGTTAGGACTTCCAGGACAATGTTGAATAAGAGTGTTTAGAGTGGGCAGTCCTGTCTTATTCCTGCTCTGAAGGAGAATTTTTTCAACTTTTCCTGATTAAATACGATGCTGTTTGTGAGTTTGCCATATATGGCTCTTACTATTTTCAGATACATTCTTTCAATGTCCAGTTTGTTGAAAGTTTTTGTCAAAAAGTTATGTTGAATTTTGTTGACTACATTTTCTGCATGTATTGAGATGATTTCATGGTTTTTATTTTTGCTTCAGTTTGTGTGGTGAATCATATCTATTGATTTTCAGATATTGAGTCATCCTTGCATCCCTAAAATAAAACCCACTTGGTCATGATGGATAATTGTTTTGACACGTTGTTGAATTTGGTTTGCTAGCATTTTGTTAAGGATTTTTGCATCTATATTAATCAGGAAAATAGGCATGCAGTTTTCTTTTTTTGTTGTGTCCTTACTTTATTTTGGTTTCAGTGTGATACTGATTAAATAGAATAAGTTAGAGAGGAGTTTCTCCTCCTCAGTTTTCTGGAGTAATTTCAGTAGAATTGGTATCAGTTCTTTTTTATATGTATAATAAAATTTATCTGTGAATCCATCTGGCCCTGGGCTCTTTTGTTGTTGTTGTTGGGAGATTTTTATTAGTGATTCAGTTTAATTGCTTCTGATTGTCCTATTCAGGGTATCTATTTCTTCTTGGTTCAGTCTTGGAGAGTTACATGTTTCCAGGAATATTAATCTTTAGGTTTTCTAGTTTGTTGCCACAGAGGTGTTCATAGTATTCTCCTATTATCTTTTATATTTCTGTAGTATCAGTTGTACTGTCATCTCTGTCATTTGTGATTGAAATTAAGTTTTTTTTTCTTTATTCTTCATTGGTCTACCTAGTTGTGTTTATTTTGTTAATACTTTCAAATAACCAACCTTTTGATTCAATGATCTTTTAAATCAATTTTTTGACTTTAATCTCACTTAATTCTGCTCCGATATATTTTTAAAATTATTGTTGTTGTTGTTGTTTTGCTAGCTTTAAGTTTAGATTGTTCTTGTTTTGTTAATTCTTGATGTGCAAGGTTAAGCTGTTGATTTCTGATTTCTCTGTCTTTTTGATATAGGCATTTAATGCCATAAACTTTCCTCTATGAATTGATTTTACTGTTTCCTAGAAGTGTTGGTATTTTTTTGTCATTATTTTCTTTTGTTTTAATGAATTTTTTGATTCTACCTTAATTTTACCATTTAGCAAAAGGTCATTCAAGGACGAGTTGCTTTGTTTCCATGTAGTGGGGTAGCTTTGAAAGCTGCTCATAGTGTTGATTTCTAATTTGTTCCACTGTGGACTGAGAAGATGTTTGCTTAAATCTCGATGTGTTTAAATTTATTGAGACTTGCTTTGTGTACAAGCATATAGTCTATTTTGTATTTTGGATATCGTGTCTTGGAGATATTGAAGAATGTATGCTATCGAGCTGCTGGGTGGAAAATTCTGTAGATATTTGTTAGGTCCATTTGGTTTATATTGCAGTGTTTCTTTGCTAATTTTTGGTTTCAATTATCTGTCTAATGATTTTCATGGACTGTTGAAGTCACGCATTGCTATGGTATTGCTATTGATATGTTTTCTTAGATCAAGTAGTATTTTCTTTATGATTGTGGATGCTTTGGTATTCAGTGCATATATGTTTATAATAATTAAATATTCTTGTTGATTTTACCCATTATTATATAATGCCTTTGTCATTTTTCACTAATACTGTCTGAGTTATTTAATATAAGGATGACTAATCCTGATGACTTTTGTTTTACATGCACCTGACATATTTTTTCTACTCCCTTACTTTGAGTCTGTGGTTGTCTTTGACCAATATGTGGGTCTCTTGAAAACATTGTATGATTGAGTATTATTACTTTTTTATCTAGTTTGCCACTCTGATTTTTTCTAGTGGGGTTTTAGACAGTTTATGTTCATGATTAATATTAATATGTTATTTTTGTTCCTGTCTTTATGTTGTTAGCTAGCTGACTTGGTGATTTGAATTTGTGTTTGCTTTATAAGCTCTGTGACCTTTGTACTTATATGATCTTTGGTGATAACAGGAATCATTATTTTTTCCTAACTTTAGAAATCCCTTGAGCATCTCTTGCAGAGGTGGTTTAGTGGCAACAAATACCCTTAGTGTTTTTTTCATCAGGGAAGTACTTTATTTCTTCTTCATTTATAAAACTTAGTTTGTTTGGACTGGATACATGATTCTTGAATGGTATTTTTTAAGGAGGTTGAAAACTGAACCCTATTCTCTTCTGGCTTGTAGGATTTCCGCTGAGAAGTCTGCTGTTTGTCTAATGTCCTTTATTTTATAAATGATTTAACACTTCTCTCTTGTTGCTCTTAGGATATTTTCTTTCACATGAACATTTGAGAATCTGACAGTGATATTCCTTGGTGAGGTTTTTCTTAAAATGTGTCTTGCAGGGTTTCTTTGGATATCTAGGTCTTGCTCAAGAGGGTGGGTGACTCAGACTCAACTTCAGTTGATCAGGTGTGTTAGGGCATGAAGCACAGAGATCTTCGTAGCTCAAGGATTACTGTCCAGAAAAGGTGGGTTGGTATAGGCTACTAATCTGGTATAGAAATTGAGGCTACCTGGTCCTTGGTACTGGGGGCGGGGACACTTACCAGGCAGACTAGAGAGGTGGGCTCTGGTGCCCCATAATGACATTGGCAGCCTGATTCTGGCTCCTAAAGCTGACCGTGGCTTCATGTCTTGCTACCCATGAGAAACCATGGGATTAGCAACTCCCCCACTACTCAGGCTAACTGATTCAATTGCAGAAGGGTAAGGTCTCCCCAGCTAATCTTCTGTCACTTTAGCTGGTTCCCAGTTGAATGAGATGGGGGGGGTTCTTCTTTTCCTCACTATTTCTGGGAGGTGGCTGGGGTTCTCACTGAAGAGTTCCAGGTTGCAAAACTGACATTTGCCACAGGACCTGTTGTTCATGAGAAATTGCAAATCTCCTTCTGCCCAGGATGTAGATTCTGGAACATGGGAGTGGGAGTCCTCTGCTAGACCTCATTTATTTAGGCTCCTATTCTGGATCTTCTTCAATATTCCTGGCAGGGAACCCAGCAATACTGAAGATGATCCAGAATAGGAGCCTAACTTTCCAGAGAGGAAGGGAAAGGTGGAGCACACAGGCAGTGACACACAGAGAGCACACAGGCAGTGACACACAGAGAATGATTCTGGGTCACAGATCTGACCCTGAAAGCCTGTCTCTCTTTCTGGGAAAGAAATGTCTTTGGTGTTCCCCACTGGTTCCAGTCTTCTAGGAGGAGTCTAGATCTGTCTCCAATCCTTGGGACAATTTCCATGCTCCCTGCCCTGCTCTGACTGTGGGAAGTCAGTCCCCTCTCCAATTCCAGACAGAGCAGTCTTGTTCTTGGGTGGAAATCAAAATGCCTGCCGTAATGAGTGCTGAGTCAACAATGGTGTCTTCTTCACTGATCCAGATTTGGGAGAACACCTATGACTTTACTGGGTGTCTTTCCCTCTTGTCAACTCTTGGCCTCCCCTTGAGATGCCACCAGGGCCCAAGAGAAATGAGGTGCTCTGTGGCCTATGTTAAACAGATCCATGATTGGAAGGTATGTCTCAGAGGGTAGTATTTAGTACTTTCCCATGTCCCAGGGTTGCACTCACTGTTCTCTGCAGAGCATCACTGTGGGGGCTATTCTTCCAACTTCTCCTCTCTGATATCTGGTGTGTCCTTTGCCATTCTGATGATTATCTGTTTTCCTTCTGGAATTAAGATTCACTATGTTGGTCTTTCTACACTATTGCACAGTATTCCAATGAGTTAAGCATGCTTGGAAGTCCCTAATCCACCATCTTGCTCCATTATTCGGAATAATTATTCTACCTAAATTGTTATTTTTTAGTAATTTGTGTCACTGCTGCTGACAAGTTCTTACATTTTTGGTTTGAAGATGTTTTTAGCTTTCTACTTTTTATATTATATATATAATATATATATATATATATATACTCACACACACATGCATGTACACATATATAAATATAGATATACATCAATATATACATACTCACATGTATGTTGGGTATAGGAAATTCTAGTATTCCAGAATAGTCTTTCTTACTTCTTACCTCTCTCTACTAATTCCCCCACTAATAATGTCTCTTCAGAATTCTGTAAGCATAAAAGTTGGTTTGCCCTTTATTGTAACTTGTCATAAATAGATTTGTATAGGTCATTGTATTTTGAACTTGGCCTTTTTCACTCAATATCATGTGGTTTTATGCATCAGGAGTTCACTTTTAATTATTTGTACTATTTCAAAATATGGAAATACCTCTTATTTTTTATTCTTTTAGATATTGGTTGGCATTTGGGTTGTTTCCAGTTGGGGCAATTTTGACAAAATTTTATATATATATATTCATTTCTATTCAATATATAATGAGTAGGCAAACAATTGTTGAGTCATAATGTAGTCATATCTTTAACTTTAAGGATATATTAATGCAGTTTTTTTAAGACTGTTTAATTCACACTCCCATGAGCAACATGTTAGAATTTCTATTGCTCTATAACTTCAGTAACACTTTGAGGAAATATAAAGCTTTTAAAATGTTAACATCTGAGATATGTGTGTATGCATGTGTCAGTGAATAATTGCAGTGTTAATTTATATTTCACTGATGATTAATGACGGCGAGTGCTCTGTCACATGTGAATAGCCATTTTAAATTTTTAAAGAAGAATCTTTTCAAGTTTTTTGCCAATTTTTAATCTCAGCTTTCGACTTTTCTTACTAATATAGAAACATTACTTTTATAACTTGAATATGAGTAGTTTGCATAACAAGTGTGATGTAAAACTTTACTCTTTGAGTTGTTTTTCTTCTCTTAATTCTATCTTTGAATGGAAATTATCTTAATTTACAGTAAAATAAGTTTTCAATATTTTTATTTTAGTTTTGATTATGTATTATTAATATCTCAAGGTATATAAGGAATCCAAGAAAATACTTTATTGTAATTTATTTTGAAATATATTATTTACTTTTAAAAAATATTGAGGTCGAGCCAGGCTCGGAGGCTCAGCCTGTAATCCCGCCCCTTTGGGAGGCTGAGGTGAGTGGATTGCCTGAGCCCACGGGTTCGAGACCCGCCTGAGCAGCGAGACCTCATCTCTACAATAAATCAAAAAATCAGACGGGCGTGGTAGCGCGCGCCTGTAATTCCGGCTACTCGGAAGGCTGAGGTGGAAGGATCGCCGGAGCCCAGCAAATCGAGGCTGCGGTGGCTAGGAGTGGCCACTGCACTCCAGTCTGGGTGACCGAGTGAGAATCCAACTCAAAAAAAAAAAAAAAATTTGAGGTCTATTTTGCTTGTTACATATTTGTGTTTTTGGTATAAGTTTAGGTTGTTTGTTTTGTTTAAATATGAAAATGCAATTTTGTAGCATAATATATTAAAATAACTTTTCCTAATAAATTTCTGTGTAGATACACACATCATATATCTACTGACTGTGTGTCTGTGGAAATCTTTCTGATTTCTGTAAGATGTTCCATTGTCAAGTCCTGCACTAATGGATTTTAATTACTGACTTTTTATACTAAATCTTGATATCTGGTAATATGAATTTCTTAATTTTATTCTTATTTCTAAAGTTTGTCTTAATTAATGCAGAGTCTCACTATTCCCATACAAGTTTAAGAATTAGAATGTTAAGACCCATACATTAAAAAAATACTAGAAAATTTTCTGAGATCATAATTAATTCATAGATTAGTCTGAACATAACTAACAACTTAAAAATATATTATATATAAAACTATAAAACTTTTAAATAGCTTATTTATTTTACCAATATCTTATTATTTTCACTATAAAAGATCTTACAAATATTTAATTAGACATCTTCCTAGTTATTATTTTTTTAAATAAAACACTGTTGCTTTGGACATTATGGATTACAGATGCCCACTCACTGATGTTTCAGAAACTATGATTACTTTCCTAAGGTCATAATTAGTTAGCATGAGACAACTGGCTAATGTTACTGGTGACATTACAAACCAATTCTCCTCCCTTTTTTTTTCTGTTTGATATAATTATTCCAATACAATTCATAATCCAGAACTCATTTTGTTTTGGAGTTGAAATTAGACTTCTCTTAAAATTATCTTCTTGCTTCTTCTCATACTCTATTATTATGTATTCACCCTGGCACCAATTTTTTTACTGAAAATATTTACTTACAATAAGTCCATTGCACAAAAAATATCTATTCACAGTCTTAATTCTAGTGAAAATGACCTAAACTAATAGACTTAGTAATTAAACTAGATTGAGTTTGGACTTCAATTTTAGTATGAGAATTTCAATTTTAGTATTGAGCTAAGTTTGCAGTTTTACCTGTTAGAGTTTTAGTATTAGAATTTTAATTTACTTTTATCTGTTTTTCTTCCTAACAATTGCCTTCCAATGTTTGATTATGTGTCTGGCAGACCACCCTGAAAGCCTGCAAGAGCATACATTTTCACACTAGAGGTTGTCAGTTAATCATTTTAATCTCCTATTTGTAAAATCCCAATAACCTAAAAATATCCAAGGAGGAAACTGGCTGTTGTGTGAACAGACCCTTTGTCTGTATCAGGTCTTTTTTTTTATATATAATATGAGACGGCAGAAAATTTACTCCAATTGTCCAGAGTTTATAACTCAAGTTTTCTCAGGTTTATACACAATACTCAAGCTCAACTTAGGCTTTCCAGAAGAAAAAATTCCACCTGTTTTACAGTTTTCTGGTTTCTAACTTATTATGCCAGTCCCTGTGAGTATCTAAAAAAAGCTCCTTTGGAAAGGTGACACACTCTCCACCCAGTAAAGGTCTCTTTGAACATAAAGAGACCAGAAAGCCACAGTGGACATGGAAATCTGAGCTCCCCATTCCCTACCATGCTCCAAGCTAGCACAAAAACTGAAACCCTGCCAGCAGACAAAAGTAGATGAGTGAGTCCAAAATGTTTTGGGACAGTTCACCCCTTCACACACAGGCACGGGTAATCAATCCCACATGGGAGGAGTCTTGAGTAGGGCACAGGACTTTGAGAAACCACAGCTTAAGTAGAATGAGAGAAAGACTTGCACTGGGGCAGCTGCTGTTATTGTGGCTTTCTACTAGACTGGTAACTCACAGGGACTGGGAGAGCCTACCTGCAGAATGAACCTAGCAGTGCTGCTGCTGTGTGTGTGGCTTTCTGCTGGACTGGTGACTCACAGGCAGATAGGGCCCATCTTCAGAGTTAACTCATCAGACATGCACCACCAATGACTGGTGACCATCCCTCCAGCCAGACCAAAAAGCCTCTGAAGCTCTGTGACTTGGCAGGGTGGTGGTTGCCATCTCCTCAGTGACAGAAGATCCACTCTATATCAAGAGCAGAGTGCAGACCTGAACAGGAAGTGACATGATAAACACCTGAGGTTTCTCTCAGTGGGAAAGCACCTGGGCTACAGGCCACAGTCAGAAGACAGAAGATCCATTGCTTGCCACCCACAGTGTATTAGCAGCAGAGGCTGAAAGATGTTCCAAGTTTAGCAGCGGTGTAAAGCTCTACCACAAGGTGGAGCAAAGAGCAGATGTGAATGGTCCTCACTGTCTCAGTGAGGGACATATATTTAACCACAGAGAGAACTCTAGAACAGAAGGTAATTGAATAACTTCAGAGCTATAAATCAAAAGAGAAAATTTAGATAGCAAAGAGACTCCTGTCACAAATGAGAAAAAAAAAATCAATGAAACAATGCAAACAACCACCAGAGTCCTAAAAAGATAGTGCCTGAAAAAACAGCTATCAGAGCACAAAGAATGGACACTCCCTAGAACACCTTCCCCCAGAACACCAGCCCCAGATGACAGCTACAGAAATCAGAAGATGGATAGCAAAAATGAACAGGAACTAAGAAAAACTAGAAGTAAAACTCACTGAAGTCATATAAGAATGCCAAGCGGAGGTGGCTAATCAAAAAACAAAAACAAAACAAAACAAACAAACAAAAAACATGCAGGAATAATGGATATGAAAAGCTTCATCTTGGAAATCAAGAATACACAAACATAGGTAATAGGGTTAACTAGACAAAAGAAACAATCTCAGGTTGATAACCAAGAAATGGAATTAACCCAGTCTGTCAAAAACATAGAATAATGCTTGAAAAGAAGAAGCAAATCTCCAAGAGATGTAGAACTATGTCAAGAAGTCAAATTTTCTCAGAGAAGATATGTAAACAGCCAACATATACTTGAAAAAATGCTCAGATACAAGCAACCAACAGATATATGAAGTATGGCAAGTTTTCACATTCACCATTTATTGTGAGGCATCTCAGAAAACTCACAAAGGACTGGATTTCAAAGTCAGATAAAGAAACCTTACTCTGGACTGTAAAGTTTTGAATTTGCACTTGGAATGCACCTGTCCCTCCTGTAATGAATAGGGGCCACGATTCTATAGCATTTTAATATGGCAAAATCTTTCCAATTACCCATTATAATTCTGAACAATGTATTTGTCTAATTCCAAAGATTATCAAATTCATCTTCCACGCAAATGTTTTTCTCTTCTCAGTTCTTGATTTTTTTTGTAATAGTAATAGTACCATTCATTAATGCACACAATATTGACTTTAGTCTCTGCCCAGTCCATTATAGTCATCAAATTTTGTATCCCTTCTGAGAAGTATTTGCATTTCTAAATTGCCTTATAATAATTTCCTTCAACTTCATTTTTGCTCACTACAGTGAGATAAATTATACCAATGCACTTCTTTGTCAAAAGTGTATTTTGGATTTTCATTAAATATAGAAAATATGTTAAATTTATTATCTTAATACTAAATGTTTTCTAAGATCTCTTCACTGCCTAGCTTTTGCCTTCCCTTCCACTTTCAGCCTCTACACATTTGTTAATCTTCTGATGAACTAGACTATTGCATATATTGCAAACATAACCTGAAATTTTTCCATATAGCTACATTTCTAATGTCTGACCTATATTCCACTTATTATTTTCTCAACATGGATTCTACATATTTATAAAGTCAACTCAGATTTAACTTTTCTGTGAAAATGTTTGTATTCTATTTTTATTTCTATCAGAATAAGAGTCACTATTTTAAATATATATATATTAATAAAACACATTTTACCTATTCTTTAGGACAGATACCATGTCTGGCATAATTTCTGGGACAAAATTGGGATTCAATAAATAAATTTTGAGTTGAATGATGCTTTATGCTAGACTTACATACATATTTAAACTCAACTCTAAATTCATGTGATTGAAATAGATATTATCTAAGAAATTTTGAAAAATTGAAATATTCTACTATTTGAATGAAAAGAGAAGACATAAGTTATTTTCTTACTTATGTTAATAATGTCTTAGTATATATTTTGCTTAAGGATTGGCTCTTTTTAAAAAAATAGATACACAATCCATTTGGAAAATATATACTTTTTATTGTATGTGCTTTATGACTTTCTTGTAAGTAAAGTGATACAACTTAAAAATGTATAAGCAATCTCTGATGGATTAATTGCTATGGATTATTTTAGGATTTCTGTATTTTTGAATATTTGTATCCAACCAGTCATAATTCAAATGATAATTTTGATATGACTGCAATGCTGCAAACAATTTACAAATTAGCACTCAGTTTTAATTATTAATTTAACATATTTCTACTTTTTACTCAGGCCAACCTATTTAAAACAATGAAATCATCATACAATAAAAATCAATTCTGATGGCAATATTACTCATTATGTTGAATTATCTGATGAAATATTCTATTCAATTTTTAAATAAGTAGAGAAAAACATTCATTTTAAATTAACAATTTAAAAGTAAACATTTGGATAAACAGATGGATTTTCATATCATGCCATGAAGGTAAAAAAATTTATAGCTCCAAAGGATTGACACATTTTTAGACTTAGCATTTCATTTTTCATTTTAGTCATTGTCCTTCCTTTATTCCTATAGAAGTTTCACTTTTGATTTAGGATAAGATATTCTTCAAATTATTTCTGTTACTGAAATTTGACAGAGAAAAACTAACTTGAGATAAAATCCTAGAAACCAATAGATTTGTTATTATCTGTATATTTTAAAACATAATATGAATATATTTTGTTAGTAAACCAATGTGTAGACTTTGTTCAATTTATCAGGGGTAGGGTTACTAAGCAATGCTTCCTTGTAATCAAGCATTTGATGCATAAATACATAAAAATATTAAAATTGTGTCATTGAAGAGTAAATAAGACACTCTGGCTGTTTATATGTCCAAATAAATTAATTTTTTTATTTATTTTAGATTATTTTATAGTGTTTTTATAATTAATTTCAACTGATCAAATTTATAATCTTGCTGGTGTACTTTTATTACTAAAATAAAACAAACACAAAATTTTAATATTTTGGATTTATACTCTCAACGTATAATATTAACTAAGATTAATAAAATGTTATTTATTATCTGTTCAAAAGTCTATAAATCAGTTTAATAAGTGAAAAGAATATAATTGAAAGGCAGTTGTTTATTTAAATAGTGAAATGTCATTTTTAAATCCCCCAAATATTGCTTACTTTCCTTTCATCTATAGCTATATGCTGCTATAACTTTCCAATTCAAAAATTAACTCTGTTTGTTATGCAAATACTTTCAAATTTTGTACAACAGCCTGATATAAGACTAGATTCTTTATAAATTGTCTAATTTATACATTCAATTTTAGTGAAATGCTTAGGTTTTTAAGGTTAATCTACAATTTTCAGGTTTTATTTTTTCAAAAATTATTAATAATGGAACTTCAAACTCTTTTTTTAAAGTGTATTTTTAAATTATTCAAGGTGAATGAAGTATGCCTAGTAAAAACTATATACAATAATCAATTAACCCAATGCATTTTCCAATATTTTAAAGGTAGCTTAGAATCAAGATTATATATATAGTGTCTACACTAATTGTTTAAATTAGCAAATTATACAGCATAATTTTATTTACCTCAAAAGTATATGAGTATTATTATTTTAATATAATAGCAAATGTCATTTTTACCTTTAAATTATTCCTTATAGCAGTTAATACATAGTTGACTTTAACATACATATTGCTATCATAATTGTTTGAGTAATATTCAGTATTCATATAGTTAGTGTTTCACTATTTCTCAAACTATCATAAAGATTATTTAATAAGTACTTTAACATCTTAGCTACAATGAGTATAGCATATTGTGTACAACATTCTCAAGTTTTCTGATTCCATTGATAAACATTAGAATTTTGAAGCACTTTTTAAGCCATTGAAATAACTCATGTTTTAAAAGTATAGCTATTTAATTTCCATAACACTATTATTGTGCAAGTGTTATTAATTCACAAATGAGTTCATCTAATACTAAAATATGAGAAAAACACTAGTATAAGGTGACAAGTAAGTAATTGACAAAGAACCACACAAAATTTTCTCCATGTAATGTGAAATTGCTGCTTTAAATCTCAATATTCATCATGCAGATAGTTTAAAAAAATATGCAGCTATCCTCTGAGTTATGTAAATTTGTGGCAGGCCTGTATTTAAGAAAGCCTAGATTCTCCTATGTACTAACTTACTAAATCTTCCCATTCTCCCAACTAACAAATATTAGGACATTCAACAAACTTAAATTTATAAATGTTCAGAGACGTTGCAAATTCTTAGTGTCAAATTAGTTTGCCACTTTTAACAGCTAACCATTTCCTCACTGAACTAGGTCTACACTGTAGATATTACAGATTTGGGAGGATGGGTACAGAACACGTGGATGGAGAGCTAGAAGGCAGAGAAATATAGTGTGTCTGTAATCCCCCGAATTCTGATCACTTCAAATATTTGTTGGGCAGAGGTGGTCTATATGCAATGTGGCCAAGGTACTGACAGAACGGAGCAGAAAATATCCCAAGAACTAGAGCAAGACCCACTCCTAACTACACTACATATTTATAAATTAGTGACCTAATAAAGGCTTAGGTAACATCTAGTAATAAGAAATGTAGCACAGGATCTCTGGCTCAGAAACAGTGCTTTCATAGTGCACATAGTAAGCATCAAGGGCTTTATATCAAGGTTCTGCAACACAGTTTTATCAACCAAGAATGTTGACAGTAGTTCAGGGAGTCAGTTCTCTCTTATGTGACTAAAAAGCAAAAGAAAATGGAGCTTCGGGCCCATCAGGTTTTTCTTTTATCATCTATCTTATTCCTGTAGGTATATATTGCTAATTCTCAATATTTTGTTTCTACTCTTGTGTGACTATAAAACCATTTATTTATTGGTTCCACTATTGATGAACATTTTGGATATCTAACATTACTAATTTTTGCAAATATTATTGCAAACGCTTTAGTACATGTCTTTTGATTAACACACATGCACCATTTGTATTGAGCTTTTTCAAATGTAATTCATAGATCAAAGAGTATACCCAAATTCAGGTTTTAAGAAATAATGCCAGTGAGTTTCTCTAAGAAGTTGTAGCAATCTAGACTCTACTAGCTGTAAGTGAAAATTTCAGAGGCTCTACATCTTTACCAACAATTGCTAAATCACTGTCTTTTTCACCATACCCATTATGATGACAGTACAGTATCAAAGAATTATGATTACTAATTAAGTTGATTACTAAAGATTACTTCAGAATCTTTACCATTTTAAACACAAAAAACTGATTTATGTGGCACCATCTGCTGAAAAGTTTGTAAATCTGTTAACTGTACATATTCTGGAGAATGATTGTGAACTCTGTAATCTTTTTAAAAATCATATTTGCTTCAATATAATACTTTCTTAATTGCTTTACTTGTAGCTTTGTTCTTCAAAATGGCCTTAGTAATTTTTTAATTCTTTTCACTTTGATATGATTCAAAATCAGATTGATAATCTCTCCAAAATATAAGCTAAATTTTAATTTTAAATTTTGTAAGATTTATAGATTATTGAAGTCAAAAATACATCTTCATACAATTAAATATTTGACTCTATGAACATGATATGTTCCTTTATATATTTGGGTCTCCTTAATTAATTTCAGTAGTATTTTATAATTTTCAGAGTAGACACTTACATTTTTCTTTAGATTTATTTTTCAGTATTTAATAAACCTAATATTTTAATTTATTTTCTAATTTATAGTGGCCTGCATATGGAAATATGAATTTAATTTTTAAAATTTGGCTTTGTAACATTGTCAAAGAGTTTTCTTATAAATAAATATTAATTTTTAAAATAATTTTTGTATCTATCCAAATGAATTCTTTTTGTTTGTATCCGAATAAGAGAGAATTTTTTTTTCAAATTTCAAATGTTTCTGCAATCTGTCTCAATTATTTAGTCATGATGTGTTTACTGATTTGAGTTTCTAATATTTTGTTTAGAATTTTGCAGATATATATTCATGATAAGGGAGCCTATAATTCTTCTTTCATAAAATGATCTCAGGTTTTTTTTATCAAATCAGTGCTGGCTTAATCAAACAATTGAGAACTGTTCACATTTCTCTTTTTCAGGAAAAATGCATATAAGGTTATTAGTACAATTGACCCTTAATAACATGGGTTTGAACTGTACGTGTTCACTTATATGCAATTTTTTTTCCAATAAAAGTTGTACTGAATGTGCCTGCCTGTCCTGCCTCCCCTTCTGACTTCTCCAATTCTTCCATCTCTGCCATCCCTGAGACAACAAGACCAGTTCCTACACTATCTCCTTTTCAGACTACTCAGTGTGAAGACAATGGGGATGAAGACATTTGTAATAATCCACTTCCACTTAATGAATAGTAAATACATATTTCTCTTCCTTGTGATTCTCTTAATAATATTTTCTTTACTCTAGCGTCCTTATTGTAAGAATATAGCATATAATATATGTGTATAACATACAAAATATATGTTAATTGACTATGTTATCAGTAAGACTTCTGGTCAACAGTAGGAACAGTAGGTTATTAGTGGTTGTTTTAGGGGAGTCAGAAATTATATTTGAACTTTTGATTGTGTGGGGAGTCAGCATGCTTAATCCCCATTTGTTCAAGTGTCAACTTTGTCTCCTTTAATGGTATGAAGCAATTCCAAAAAAATAAGGTTGAGTGAAAAACTGTTCAGCTCTATCCGTAACATGTTGTACCAGGTCAAGGCAATGCTTCAGTCTATCTGACTTGAACTATCACTGGTTCTTTCTTGTTTCTTGGTGTGCCTCAAGAGGAAGAGTACCAGAAAAGTAATTTTCTCCTCTGTACTGAAAGATCTCTCGGGTTACAAGCATTATTTTCAGAGTTTCTTTGCCTGTCAATCTATCACCTCACTCACCTTTAGTCTTTGTTAAATATCTTTATTGGAAGATCAGATTCCAACAAAGTCTTTTGTTTCTCAGCTTTGCACACTTGGGGAGAAATTTCTCTTCATTACAGAATTGTTCAGTCTAGCTTCCCATTCTATCTGGAATTCTTGATACTTATTATTTTATTTAAGAATAATTCTGCTGCCTGAAACAAGAATCATGTTTTCATATTGTTAAAGAATAAATACATGTTATTTATTAAAAAATAAATTTCATATAACCTTATTTTTTAATATAAACCTTCATTTCTATAAATATAAAGTAACAAAGATGATAAATGTCTTTTTGGATTTATTAGTAGATTGATTATAACTGAGAAAATAATCAGTGAACTTGAAGATTGCCAATAGAAATTATCCAAATTGGTAATAGCTAAAAAAAGTACACCAAAAGATAGCCTGGCGGCATAAAAAATAAATTAAAATACAAAAAAAAGAGCATCACAACCAAGAATTATGGAATAATTATAATGAACTAATGCATATGTAAGAAGACCAGAAGACTAGAGAAAGAATGTTGTAGAAGTGTATTTTAGAAGATGATGGGTAAATGTTTCTAAAATATAATGAAAAATATAAAACCATAGATCAAAATGCTCAGGAGACCCAAGAGAATATTAACAATGATAGTAGTGATAGTAGTAACAGTGACAACACAACTAGAAAAAATGTAACAGAAGTAATAAAGTACAAAAATAAAGAAAATATTGAGGACAGCTAGAGGGGAGAGAACAGTACCTACAGGCAAACTAAAAAAATAATCAGACTTGTCATTAGGAACTATTGTTGACAGACATTTCTCCATAAGTCTTTCATATTTCTTCACTTCTGATCAAAGAGGTTAGAAGTTTTGGTTCTGAATAATCTCTTCAAGGATGTTTTTATAGTAAATAGGTTTAGTAAATTGAGAAAATGTCTCTCTCAATAGGGTTGGGTGGGTTTGTTTCTAATCCCTTATAGCTATTTTATCTTCTCAATACATGAGTTGTTATTTGTGAATGATTTTCTGAATTGTAGTGATGGTTGCTCAACTCTGTAACTTATGAAAATTCACTGAATGTGCACATTATAAGTAAATCTTGCGTCTAACGTTTAGCTCTTTAGAGTCCTAATGCGAAATCTGATCCTAAGACTGTTTGTTCTTTTATTCCGTTAGTTGGATAAAAGCTCTACTCTTTTTTCCACTGTCTCAGCTGCGTTTTTCATAGCAGCAAACAGATTTAGAGGAAACAGACCCATGTGTTGTATGCACTTCCCTAAGTTTTCCTTTTTCTCTAGGTTATAGTCCTGATTTTCTTTCTTATTTTAACTAATTTCTAATTCTTCCATGTAAGATATTTTGCTTTTTATTGTTTTTAATATTGTTTTCAGATTTTTTTAGTGGTTGTTAATAAGATTATATGGTTTATACAACCAAGTCAAACTGTACAGTGTTGGGGGCGGGAGTGGGGGCATCAAACAGTTCTAAGGGAAAAAAGAAAGACATGTGCTCATATTTTACTCATCTTAACAAATCCCACTTGATAAACTATAATTTCCTATTTTAATGGTCTTACAAGTTGCAAATTTTTTTCTTTATGATCAAGGCTATTTTTTTTTGTCTTTCTTAATTAGATTTTTTTTTAACGTCAAGGCCATAAAAATAGTCTCATATTTTATTTTTTAAGCTCTCCAGACTTATTCAAATTTAGATTTCAATTTTTAAGTATAAATTTCATTATAAATCAATTTGCATAGTTATTTATATGTTTATCCTATTAACAGAGCAGCATCTACTTTCATGTTTGTTCTTTCTGCATTTCCTGCTCCTGTGTTTGGCTATGTTGTGCTCAACTTTCATAGTAAACTAAGTGCTCATATGTTTTAAGTCAGAACCTAAAATATATTCTTTGTGATTGGCCTAATTGCCTATTCTTTCTGTACATATTAAAAGATAATTCCTGAAATCAAGGAGAGTAAATCCTTCCACCTTAGTCTTATTTATCAAGAGTTTATTGGCTATTTTGGGCCCTTTAAATTTCTCTATAACTTGTAGAATCAGCTTGCTAATATTCGTGAAAAAAAAAGACATTTGAATTTTTATCAAGATTGTTTCTTAAAATAGAGTTCCAGGATAAGGACCAAGCCCTTATTTAATTCTATATTTATATCATATTTAGGAGGAGATCCCAAGTGCTTTCTGTAGATCACATGTCATCTCATATGGTACAAGGTCTATCAATTTGATGTTGAAGTTTTTGCTGAATCAGCTTATTATTAGGCTACCTACGGTAGGAAATTATTAGTGCCACTGGCCTCATACAGAGTCAAAAGATGTTTGTTTTTCCAGTTTATTGGAACACACGATCATGAATTTAGTGTTCATACATTTGAGAAAGCTAGGCTATGTGTACAAGTTTTCTCCCTTTGTTCTGCTCCTGACCATGTCACCTCACACACCAGTGATTGGCCATGGGTCAAAGGAGATAATTTATTTCTGATCCATTATAAACCTGAAATCATAGTCACCTGGAGGTCCAGTTGAATATTTCAAATGATATGCTCTAAACTTTTATACCTTAATTGGGCCCCAAATTCTGGTTTATATTTCCCTCTGCCTTGAAAGGTTTTCAAAATTATCAGTTTGAGGTGGGATTTACAAATGCAATCAGGACGAAAAACTATCATTTGTGCTTTGCTCTCCTCTCTGTGTTTTTTGTATTCTTCTCAATAGTTGGCTGGAAATGTTCTCACTTTATTTATAAAATTAAAATATTTTATGAATGTATCCTACATATTTTTATGCATTTTCAGTGAGAAATTTGGTCCAAGTAGTCTTCTGTCATATTTGAGAAACAGAAGTTAATGTGTACTCTTCTTTAATCTGAGTCACCCTAGGTACTTAGAATAATATCTTTCTACTTTAGGTTCTTGATAAACACCTACTAAATGAATAAAATAATGTTTCTCACCTTATTTTTTTGATTGTATTATAAGCAAAATTGCTCTTTATTTCATCATGGTGTAAGGATGTGTACAAAGCGACTCATATTAAACCAGAGCTGTTAATTAGTTGTACAAGTGATATGTTGACACCTTAAGGTTAGAATTTAACTCATTTATATGAAAATATTGTTAATAGCTAATCAACCAGGCAGGATTTTAAAAAATATCTGCAGTAGGATATAAATTAACAAAAAAAGTTATACTTTCCAGAGAGTTTCTCATTTCTCATAATAAATAATTCTACCGTGCTACTGAAGACACAATATATTAAACAGAGGTATGAGATGCTGGTTTCACCAACATTTAAATAATTTAAAGAAAATGCTCTTATTTATTTTGAGCATCCACAATAAAATATAACTAGCTCAATTCAGAATCTATATATGGAAACGTTTACTAAAACTTCTCTGTAATTATGTGAAAAATTATTTTGCAAAGGCTTTCCTTAATTATGGCTACAGCTGATAGAGATAAAGATAATAAGCAAAGGGGATTCAGGAGACAAACCAGTATGTTTAGTATTTGCCTACCAACACCTGGTAGATCAAATGATTTAAGTAATAATTTTACTTTAATACTCAGTTAATGTCCATTAAAACTACGTATATTTCTCTTTTGCAGAAATCAAGGAATATCTATCCTGGGATAAACTCTATTGCAAACACATATTTAAAGTTGAACTTCAAGTCAAATATCCATTTGTCCTCATTGTTGAAGTGAAATAATTATACACTAAAAAGCTTTAACAGTGTAATATAGTTTCTATGTACTTGAATGTGTTTTGAACAATTCTCTTTTCTTTAAAAAATGAGAGGGCAAGAAGAAGTTATGCTATGAAATAACTGGTTAGTATATTATTTAAGTTATAGCATGGGTACATGACAAAATTTATAAGTAAAGCTTACATCATGATAATGTTTTCATGATGATATGGAATATAAAAAATTGTCAGTTAAGTAGTAAACATAAATTATTTCTTTACTGCTAAAATTACTTGCTATGTTAGGTAGACTTTTGTTTTTGTTAAACGGAAAATACTTCATATTTGAGTCAATCTTTTGCAGCAAGTCAGCAAATAAGCCAGAGCCTGCTTTTTAAAAATTATAATTTTATTTATATTTCAGTATATAAAATAATAACCCAGGTAAAAATAAAAACGCTACAAAAGCATACAATGTCAGGTCCATACTAATGTATAAATTAAATTCTTCCTTTCTACTCCAAGAAGTTTTTAAATGAGAGATTCCAAATTAATACCGAAATAGTTGTCTTCTGTAAGTCACAAAAAAAGAAACTACTTTATTATTATGTGTGTTCAGTCATTAAAAAGTGTTTAGAGCAATAGTTAGGCAGACAAATTCTTCAAAATTTTCTTTTAAAGCCAAGCAGAGATATTAATAAAAGTTACACCAAAACACTTTTTGCTGTATACTTTTCTTGAAAAAGTGATATTGACACATCTCTAAAACCTAAACCTATTTAAATGTTCTGTTGACAATCAAGAGAGAAATTTCAAAGTATTTAGCTCTTGTTACTTATGACAACAGGTATATTTGCACTTTCAATTTACACTTGTTACCCAGAAATCAGACTTTAGTAATCTTTTTTTCAAAATAGAAATTGATTCTTCAGCAGTCGAAATAAGAAAGATTTTTACTTGATGCATGTTATGTAATAGCCGTCAAATAACCATGAAAAAATGGGCTGTTCATTATATATACAAGGAGTATATTATTATCATCCTCTATGTTTCTTTTTTTTTAATTTGAAGATGCAGGGTGCAATTCATGGTTAGGTATAGAAATATTCATTATGCAGGTACCCTTGTTGATGAGGTGTGCCTCCCCTCCCTGGCAGTTTCCCACAATTGTGGTCACTTATGAAAGGTATTTATACTTAAAAAATTCTAATTGCATATTATTAGATTATTCTGTTGTGATATTTGGGCTGGTTAAGTTTTCCTTAATCCCATTTAAACCTAAAACTTTATACATATGTTCTTGTCATGAAACTGACTATTTCATATGAATCTACTCTTTATTGAAAGATCAATATTGACTTATATACTCTGGATACTTTTAATTAGATTTCCTTATTATATTTCATGAAATGACATAAATATATCCAGCATATTACCTGTCACTATAGATATTTGTCAGTGTTTTCTAAAAATTTGCTCAGATTTTTATAGTAGCAAATCTTGCATAGCAAAAAGTACAGCTGACCATATTATGGTTTAAAACATCATCCAACTATTTTGACCAAAGAGGAAAAAGGATTCTAAGTTTCAGGTCTCTCAAATTATATACCCACAGTTAAATATAAATTTTCACCATCGATAAACTGTTATTTTCATTAATGCACTTGAGTATGCTCTACTATAGTATATAACTTTTTAATACATATAGAAATTTTATGCATTAACAGATCAAGTGTATTATGCATCATAACTTCAAAAGTTGTAGAAATGCAATCTTATGAATCAATTTTTGAGGAATAAAAATAGAAAGCACTATAGAGAAGTGAAGAGTCATCCTCTCTCATAAAAATAAGAAAAAAATTCCCTTAAAGAGTAAAACCAAAGAAACAAATCCAACAATTTTCTCACCATTAACTGATTATGAACACACACATACAAACACACTCCACACGAAGGTTATTATTGGAGGATACAATACGATAAGGCTTGAGACCCTGCCTTGGAAGTTTAAAAATTCAACACCTTTTTAAAAATAGCTATAAAAATAATTTTAATTTTTAACAATTTTGAAATGTAGGGTGAGTTAAATATTTATTTACATATTTACTTAAGAATATCTCAAATATATCTATTTATACTACAGTAAGAAGAGTATGTGCAAACAACAGAAGGAGGGAAAAAGTCAGTTCTGTTGTGGAAGGTCCACACGTCAATGAGTTGGGGGAAGTTGGCAAAACGCCATGGATTGAACTGAGCTATGGTAGCCAAAGGATGGCATACTGGACACAGAGTTGGAGAAGTGTAGGATTGTATACAGTGGGTAGAAGAGACCAGGGGAGAATTCTAGAATTTGAGGATACAGTGGCAAAGAGAAGAGTCATCAGAAGAGACCCTGTATAGTATCTAACTGAATAGGGAATGGAGGGAATAGAAAAAATAAATCTGAACAGAATGACCACCCTCTTTTTTGTCAGATGATAAAACAGACATCAGTTGAAATACTACAGTTGATAGTAGCTAAGTGCACTTCCCCGTGGATGCACCTGACCTGACAATCTTTCAGCACCTAATGGTCAAATGCAGATCTCTCATTCTGTGATTAGTGCATTGGTACTGAGGTGGAGTTTTCAGGTCAACCTGGGCTTTGAGAGTGTCAGCTCAATGGATCAGCCCGCCAAGCCCCAGAGAGAGTCATTGAGGGGCTGGTAAGCCTACCCCTGGAAGTGTCAGCTCTAATGGGCTGGCAAGCCAAGTTCTGAGTGTTTCGATATGGTGGACTGGCAAGTCTAGCCCCTTTGAGTGTTGAATCTAACAGGTTGGCAAGACAAGCCCTGAGAGTGCAGCTGGTTCGGTGGTTTGGCAAGCCTAGCCCCCTGGGTGTCTCAGCTTTGGAGTTTCACCTTCTTCCGGCAGCTCTCTGTTCAACTGACTCTGTTGGCTGGCAAGCCAGCCTCTGGGGTGCACAACTATTTACTCCAACGATCTTCTGCAGCTCTTCAGGTTACAGCTCTTCAGGGTCGAGGTTCTTGTCTCATGCCTAAGAAGAATGAGGGACATGATCAGAAAGTGAGAAAGCAGGATTTATTGAGAGGACAGAGAAACTCCCACAATAGGAGGGGACCCAAAGGGGTTGCCAGTCTGGGGTCGAAACCTGGTGTTTATATAGTCCGACATCCAAGTCAATTGGCTCTCACTAGTTGTGAGCTGTTGCTGTTCTGATTGGTCAGTATTTAAAACAATTGGCAGGAGGTAGAGGCCTGATGGTGAACTGACTGGTTACTTTTCAACCCCAGCAGTGAGAAACTCTAGCTTGAGAGGCTTGCAGGGAGCTTGTTTACCAACGCTGAGCCTGAGAGGCCTGCTGGAAGTTCACCACATTGTTACCAGAGGACCAACCTGTCTGTCTGCCTAGCCTTTCCCTAGCTATCTCCTGCCTCAATACTTCTTCATGAAACTAGAGAGATCAGTGGTGTAGCCCTGAACCTGGAAGATACAAGGTTGAGTCTATACAGGGGATTTGAAAACTGAGTGAACTTGTAGTTCAACTGGTTATTGGGTATGAACTTGCACAGCTTATTTATTTATTTATTTTTGAGTCGGAGTCTCACTCTGTTGCCTAGGCTGGAGTGCAGTGGTCATGAGCATGCCACTGCAGTACTGACCTGCAGGACTTAGGTGATCCTTCCACCTCACCTTCCAAGTTGCTGGAACTACAGGTGCGCACTACCACTCAGGTTGGTCTTGAACCCCAGGGCTCAGGCAATCCTCTCGCCTAGGTCTAGAGTGCTGGGATTTCAGACTGAGCCACCACACCTGGCCAGAGTTTACTCTTATCATAGCAGGGTGGTCATGGTTGGTGCTGAAGCAGATGTGGTATGAACAATTGAACACGGTGCAGATGCTGATGATGCTTGGTTGATGACTGTGAGGGATGGCTATGGTGGAGTGCTTGGATTTGGGTTATTTATACAAAAGAGAATATTTATTTAAAATTAGAAAAGAAAGCACAGTAAGCTATGGATATTAAAAAACTGTTAGATTCCACAAACATTAACCAAAAAATTGTATTATTTAACAGGATATTTTAATTTTTTTAAGATTGGAAGGTCTGCATAGTCCTTGATCTCTTTTTATATGATAATCACTTTATAATATTGCATATAGTGAGTCTTTCAGCTAGTATGTTTCTGGTGGAGGGCATGATAGACTGTGTTCATATATCACCTCAGCATCTTTATGTCTGAATGCTAAATAAGACTGTACATTCAGTAGCAGAATTCTGGGATGCCATTTATTTGCTAGGGTGGCTATCAAATAATTTCCTCTACAATATGATGACTAAAGCCCACAAATAACATTTCATTAATACTAATTAAAAATTAGCCTTAGAATTTCCTAAACTGTCCATAGTTACTCCAGAGTCACTTGATATAAGGTGAAGTGAGTTGGAATGAAAAGAGATCATGGTCTTAATTGTTTGTAGAGGAAATATCTTATTTTGCAAATTTTACAAAAACATATAATTGTGTGAAAAAATATATGCTCTACTTCCTCACAGGACTTTCAAAATAACCACAAGAAAAGGGTCTGGAAGCTTAAGCTTCATTAGATTCATGATAAACTGGCCTCTGATCTCCTATTCATGATTTGCCTCTTTTGGAAATAAATCCTTCATGATAATCATGTGCTGGAATATAAATCAGACCATGACACTCAATGTTTCAAATACCTCAAGAATGTGTTTCTTTATTCCTTTAATTTTGCAAAACTTTAAACCTAAGACAGTTGACAAAAATAGGACAATTTAGCTGAGAAATTAGAAACACATACACATGCAAACTTTTTGTCTGAATTATTTGAGAGTAAATTATAAGCTTGTAGGAATTCTTAATTCCTAATTACTTCAGCATGTTTCATCAAATAACATGACTATTCTCCTATTAACCAAAATACAATCATGACTCAAGAACCTTGATACAAACTATCTATAATTAAAAACATAATCAAGATTCACAGTAGGCCATTGTTAAAGTAATGTACTTTATAGCTGTTGTTTTTTAAATTGTGGCAAAAACATGTAAAGTGACATCTACTGTAGTTACATGTTTTTAAGTGTACAGAATATCTAACTGTATATGCACTGGTGTATATATACTACATGTCTATAACTTTTCATCTTGCGTGATTGAAACCTATTGTTTGGCAATTCTTCCTTTCCCCAGCCTCTGGCAAACACCATTATACTTTATTCTTAGTGAGTTTGACTCATTTTAATCATTCATATATGTAGGATTATGGTGTATTTGCCCTTCTGTAACTGGTTTACTTTACTTAGCATTATACCCTGAGAGTTCATCTATGTTGTAGCAAAAACAGGTTCCTTTTTAAGGTTCAATTTTATGTACAATTGTGCGTAGTTGTTCCCAACAAATACCAAAATCAATGAATACTCAAGTCCTTTATTAAACATGGTATAGTATTTGCATATAGCCTACAGACATCTTCCCATATACTTTAAATCAGAAAAGTCCCCAACATTTTTGGCATCAGATGCCAATTTCGTGGAAGACAATTTTTCAACAGACTGGGGGTGGGTGGGTGGGGAGATGCAAGCGCTTCCGGATGATTCAAGAGCATATTTATTGTGCATTTTATTTATATTATTATTACATTGTAATATATAATGAAATAATTATACAACTCACAATTTAAAAAAGAGGTGTGGATGGAAGTGGTAAATAAAATAATGCACGGACCACACGTGGACTAAAATAAGTGTTGGATGCTGACTTAAAGCTTGTGACCAGATTCAACTGTACAATTGAAGTATGTCAACTCCCTTGCCACTCACTGATAGAGTTTTGATGAGTATGCAGTCAATTGATTTATTATGGTTTCTGTACAATTAAACTTCACTGCTAATGTTAATCTGTATTTGCCACTGCTCCCCAGCATAGCATCACCCTCTCAGTTCCACCTCAGATCATTAAGCATTAGATTCCTTTTTTTAAATTTTTGATTTGTAGTCTCACTCTGTCGCCCAGGCTGGAGTTCAGTGACACATTCACAGTCACCCCATCATTGACCCGCTGGGCTCCAGTGATCCTTCCGCCTCAGCCCTCCAAGTAGCCAGAGCTACAGGCACGTGCTACCACGCTGGCTAATTTTTGAGTAGTTGTAGAGACGAGGTCTTGCCAAGTTTCCCAGGCTGGTCTTAAATCCATGGACTCAGGCAATCCACTCCTCTCAGTCTCCAAAAGTGCTGGGTTTACAGACTGAGCTAGCATTAGATTCTTACAAGGAGCATGCAACCTAGATCTCTCACATGCACGGTTCACAATAGGGTTTGTGCTCTTATGAGACTCTAATTCTGTTGCTGTTCTGACAGAAGGAAGAGCTCAGGTGATAATGCAAGCAATGGTGAATGACTGCAAATACAGATGAAGCGTCACTAACTTGGCCTTTGCTCACATCCTGCTATGCATCCCGATTCCTACCAGGCCATGACTGGCATCAGTCTGGGGCTTGGGGACTCTGGCTTTAAATCATTCCTATATTATTTAAAATACTCAGAAGTGTAAGTGCTATATGAATAGCTGTTATAGAAAATAATGACAAGGAAAACATCTTGTACTTATTTAATACAGATACAAGCATCCCTTTTTTTGGAATAATTTATCTTCATGTTGATTGAATCCAGGAATGTCAAGTCCATGAATATGGAGGGCCAACTGTACATGTCACATTTTCTTTATACATTAATCCATTGAACTTCTAGTTTCCGCTTCTTGTCAATCAAAGTTAATGCAGTGAACATAAGAGTGCAAGTTTGTTTTAAATTATTTTGTATAAAAGCTCAGAAGTAGGATTTCTTGGTCATATGGTAGTTCTACTTTTAAAATTTTGAGGAAACTCCATACTGTGTTGCATGATTGATGCACTGTTTTGCATTTCCACCAATAATGTACAAGGGTTCCAATTTCTCAAAATGCTCACTAATGCTTGTTATTTTTTTGAATTTTTGTTTCTTTTGTTTGGTATTGTTATATTTTGTTTTGATAATGGTCATCAACAAGAGAAGGTAAAATCTCATGATGGTTTTGAATTGTATTTTTCTTATAATTAGTGATATTAAGAATTTTTTCAAATACTTATTGGTCATTTGTTTATCTTCTTTGAAGAAACACCTATTTAAGTCTTTTGCTCATTTTTTACTCATTTATTTTTATTGAGTTATAGGAATTCTTTCAAAAATTTGAATATTAACACCATATCAGATATATGACTTGCTAATATTTTCTTCCATCTCATAGGTTCTATTTTCACTTTATTGATTGCTTTTCTTTGCTGTACAAAGTGTTTGTTTGTTTGTTGAATGCAGTACTGTTTGGCTATGTTGAATTTTGTGCTTTTGATGAAATATTCAAGACCATGTTATAAAGTTTACTCAAATTTTCTTTTAGGAAATTTATAGATTGAAGTCTTATATTTAAGTCTTTAATTCATTTTGAATTGACTTTTCCTTATGGAATAAATAAATAATACTATTTTCTTCTCCAGTGTGTGGATGTTCAGTTTTACCGGCACCACTTAATGAAGAGACTGTTCTGTCTCTACTGTGCAATCATGACAAATTTTTTGAAGATATTTTGACCCTCTGTGCATGTATTTATTTCTGTATTATCTATTTTGTTCCAGTAATCTCTAAATCTTCTAAATGCTTGTGTCATACTGTTTTGTTCACTGTCATTTTGTAATATGTTTTGAATTTTACAAGTGTGAAGACTTCAGCTTTGTTTATCCTTCTTAAAACTATTTTGGCATTTAGAGTCCTTTATAATTTCATGTATATATTAGGAATTTATTTTTTGCTGTTTCTGTAAATGCATGGGAATTTTAAGAGAGATTATATTGAATCTGTAGATCACTTTGGTTAGTATGGACTTTTTTTTTTTTTTTTTTTTGAGTTGGAGTCTCACTCTGTT
>NW_007080254.1:43883-120693 GCF_000164805.1 Carlito syrichta | reverse complement strand
CCACTCACCTCAGCCTCCCAAAGGTGCGGGATTACAGGTTGAGCCACCGAGCCCGGCTAGTACAGACATTTTTGACAATAAGTCTTCCAATCTGTTGACATATATTTCTTTCCATTTATTTGCATCTTCATTATTTTAGCAATATTTTGTAATTTTTAGTGCACATGTATTTTGCCTCCTTTGTTAAGTTTATTTCTTAATATTTTATTTCTTTTGATTCTCACAAATGGAACTGTCTTCTTAATTTCCTTTTTTAATTGTTCATTGTTCGCATAGATAACAATGCTAACGATGTAAATGCTTTTTTATGTTTATTTTGGAAACTGAAACTTTACTGAATTTGTCTATTAATTCTAAAAATGTGTGTGTGTGTGTGTGTGTGTGTGTGTGTGTTTTCAATCTTTAGGATTTCTTTACATAAAAGATTATGTCACATGCAAACTGAGATAGTTATACTAATTCCTTTCCAATGTGGACATCTTTTTTTTTTAACTTTTCGCTTTAAAAATTGTTTTTGGTGTGTGTGTGTGTGTGTGTGTGTGTGTGTGTGTGTGTGTGTGTGTGTTTCTTCCTAATAGTTCTAGCTAGGGTTTTCAGAATTATGTTGAATAGAAGTGGTAAGAGGCATATTCTTGCTTTGTCCCTAATCTTAGTAGGAAAGTTTTAGATTTTTTATCATTGAGTTTATCTGTGAGCTTTCCATATGTAAACTTTATTATATCAATATGGGTTCTTCTATTCTTAGTATATTGAGTGTTTGTATTCTATTCATAAAAGTTTATTGAAATTTGACAAGTGATTTTCTGCATTTATTGAGACAATCGTCATTTTTATATTTTATTAATGTAGAGTATCCCATTGTTTGGCTTTCTTATGTTAAGCCATTATTTCATCCCAGGAATACATTCCACCTGGCATGGTGTAGACTTGGTATTGTGTTGTTAAATTTTGTTTGCTAGTGTTTTGTTGACAATTTTTGCATCTATAGTAATTACAGGTATTAGTGTTTATTATTTTATTTTTTATTTTTTTGTAGTGTCTTCATCTGACTTGAGTGACAGAATTATACTAGCTTCATAAAATGAATTTGGAAATATTCTCTTTTCTTTAAGATTTTGGAAGAGTTATGAGAAAGACACCAGTTGTGGGAAGGGAGAGCTGAAGCTAGTTCAGGTTATCACAGTAGAAACAGGATTTGATCAGGAGCTGGGGTAGTTGGGTAAATAATGTTTTCTAGTTTGCTGTCACAAATTTCTTTTGTAGGCTCAATGAGAATTTTTAGGGTCAGCCTTCCTGCTCTATCCGTAGCTATAACAGGTGCCCACTAAACTTGAGGGCTTGGTTGTGTGAAGCTTAAAGTAACTCTAAGCCACCTACTTACTGACTGATTTCTGCAGCATCACAAAAGCTATTGGAATCATTGGCCTACTGCAGGGCCATCTGTCTTTGGCCCACTGCAGGGCATCTGAGAAGTTAAGTACCTTTCTGGGCTGCTTTTGTACTTTTTCACTAAGTCTAGCTCAGAGTAGCCCTTGTTCGTTTGTTAGTGGATTAACAGTATCTCCTTACACTTCATCTTGCCAAGGAAAAGCTTCATGAGATGAGCTCTTTGAGCATGTCCGTGGTCCTCAATTTAGACTTTTACCATTCTAAGGTAATAAAGGAATGGGCCTCTAGGTCTTGATGCATTTGAATTCCATATTTCAAAAACAGAAGAAGATATTGATAGCCACCATTTGAGCAGAAGGAAGGCAGGGCACAAAACCTAAAGGGTAGAGGAGCTCAGCTGCCAGTGAGGGTAGGAAGTTCCTTACCATCTCATTGCACAGGTCCCCAGATCTGACAGGAGATTTTGCACAAGCACAGCTGCTGGAGTATGAGTTGGGTGAGATAGAATATCACATGACAAATTAGGCAGAGCAAATTTATTATTCACATACAGGCAGCAAGGATCAATAAAAACCTAGGATTTATAGTAAGCTGGCCCCTCAAGACTCAGGAAAGCTGCCCAAAGTGAATAAAGTTTTGTCTGAGCATGTCTCACTTTGCACTTTGGCTAAGGGGCCCTGAAAACTGTCTACTCTAAGTTTTATGCCCTGAGGACCCCATGGATCAGAGTGCAAACATTGCAGGGTATTCTCTTCCAGAAGGTCTGAAGACATAGTACAGGTTGTTCCATATGGTTTTTCTTTATCTATATATATTTAGAGAGAGAGAGAGAAAGGGTCTAGCATGTTCCAATTTGCAGGTAAGTCAGCAAGTTGGAGAACCTGGAGAGCCTATGTTTTAGTTTCAGTCTTAATCTGAAGAACCAGGAGAGTTGGTGATAATGTTTAAATCTAAAGGCTAACAAAGGCAAGCCCTAGAAAAAGCAGATGTTTTCATTTGCATCTGAGATGGAAAAATCCATTGTCAGGCTAAAGATCATAAGGCAGACAGGAAGAATCATCTCTTACTTGGGAAAGCTGAGCCCTCTGGTTCTCTTCAGGTTCAAACTGATTGATAAGGCCCACTCAGTCATTATTGGCAGCATTTTTCCACTATCCAGTCTACCTACCTAAATATTAATCTCATTCAAAGACACCCACACAGAAACACCCAGAATAATGTTTGACAACGTACTATATACCCCATAGTCCAGTCAAGATGACACATGAAGTTAATCATCACAGTGTCATTGTTATAACAGTGTCATTGTTATAAAGACCTCAAAAAATTGATCAGTATTTATCTTTTTCTACTTTCATTAATGCTTATGTATTGTGTGTGTGTGTGTGTGTGTGTGTGTGTGTGTGTGTGTATAATTTTTAGTAAAATTTAGCAATGAAACCATAGGAGACTGCTTTTTTTTTCCTGTTGGAAACATTTTGATAACGGGTTGATTAATTCAGTTTATAAGATAATTCAGATGTTTTCTTCTGTCATTTCTAGTTAGTTTATTTTTCTAGAAATTTGTTCATTTGATTTAAAAATTCAGGCAATATAAAAAATATCGTCCTCTTATATATTTTGACTGCCATTAAGATTTTTGGTAATGTTGGTTACTGGTACCTGAATTATTTTTTTCTTGATGAGCTTGCCAGATTTTTATCATTTATTAAGAAAGTTAACCACCAAAATGCTGGTTTCAAGGATTTTTTTCTGTCTTATTTGTTTGTTCTTACATTTTATACATTAAAAAAACAGTTTTGTGCTTTTTCTGAATTATATTTTTTTATTTTGATAAAATTTCTTTAAAGTAATCCTTTTTCTCCTTCATTTTTAACTTATTTTTCTTTAATATATTATTAAGTCCAAAAATTCTCATCTGAGCACAGTATTAGCTGAATTCCACCAATAAGAAGGATTTTTTTATTAATTTCAAAATATTTAAAAATATTCACTGTGATTTCTTCTTTATTATTGTAATACTTATAAGTGTATTTGTTATTTTTCAAAGATATAGGGATCTTCTTTGTAAATTTTAAAATTGATTTTTTAGATTAATTACAATGTGGTCAAATAATACTGTTTGCATACTTTCAATCTTTTGATTTTTTTAAAACTTACTTTATGGAGAAGCTTATGGTCGATTTGTGTAAGTGTTCCATTTGTGTTTAACCACAATGTATATGCTGCAGTTGTTGACTGCAGAGTCTGATAAGTCTTAGTTATGATGATTTTGTTAATATTGCTTTTCAAATAAAGCATGTCCTTACAGATTATTTATTTTTTTATTAATATCTGAGGGAGGTATACTAAAATATCTAATTATTACTCTGGAATAGTCTGAATATATATGCATACAGAACATATACTATATATACACATATACACAATACATTTTTTGTCTTATTTGTCACAAATTAAAATATTCTTATCTACTTTCTGTTAGGTGTTATTTGCATAGTATAATTTTGCCTTTCCTATCATATAATTTTGAATATTTAAATTTTCTTTACATGTTAAATTTAAAATATATTATTAATTTACAGCTAACACTGATTTATATTTACTTGTAGATATAATCAGTGTTTTCTGCTCAATCTGTATATTTAAGCTACCACTGGTGGTCATTTTCTTGCTGCATCAAGGAAACTATTCCTTCCTTAGTTTACTTATTTTACTTAGTTTATTTCATCTGAATCTAGAATTTTAGTTTGGCACTTTTTTTAGCATTTTGAAAATATTTTAAGATTCATTGACTCCCGTTGTTTCTATTGAGAAGTCACATGTTAGCCTTATTTTTTATCCAGGGATGATCTATCACTTTCTGCTGCTTTTAAAATTTTTTTTCTTTGATTATGTATGAGAACAGTCTTGCTACAAGACTTTGACTTCTGTTCTTTGTAGTTTTCCTGCTGAAAGTTTGTGTCTCTAAAATAACATCAGAAGATTTTGTTTTAGGACGTTCTGCGAAATTATTTCTTAAAATATGGTTTCTGACTTATTTTCTACTTTTTCTCCTTCTAAAGCACCATCAGTGAAAAGTTATAATTAATTTCGTCAATTATCTCTTTAGTTGTATTTCATCTGTTAATCCTGTTTTTGTAAGAACTACTATTCTTAGCATCGCTTATTCAGTTATTATACTATTATTTTATTTTTGAATTTAAAATTTCTATCTATCTCTTAGTTATTAAATGTGTGCTGAATTTTTCCAGTCATATTCCATTTAGATAAGTAATAATAATCAATCTTTTAGAATTTATTTATTTATTTATTGAGTTAGAGTTTTACTCTGTTGCCCAGGCAGGAGTGTAGTACCACGCTCACGGCCACCACATCCTTGACCTGCTAAACTCAGGCGATCTTTCCAGCTCAGCCATCCAAGTAGCTATGGGCACATGCCACCATGCCTGGCTGATTTTTTAAATTTATTGCAGAGATGAGGTCTCGCCACGTTGCCCAGCCTGGTCTCAAACTCCTGGTCTCAGGTAATCCTCTCACCTTGGCCTCCCAAAGGACTGAGATTACAGGTTTGTGCCACTGTGCCTGGCCAGAATTCAGTTCTTACAATTCCAAGATCTAGAGTCCTATTTGTCTATCTTTCTTTCTTTTTCTTATACTATGTTGTGTTTGACATTGAATATATTCTGATAATAGTTTGTGTAAAGTTTTAAAGATAATTTGTGACTTAGGTTTACTTATCCTATTGCAGAGATATGTGTGTATGTATCTGGAAAGCAGGAGATGTAACTATCCTGGCCATATTCTAAAGAGAGTTTGGGATGATCTGACACTTGTTTTCAGTTCCTATAAATGGTATTGCTTTGTGGTTTACAATTACTCCTGTAGTAGTAGTAGTGCCTTTTACAATTTTTAATCCCAAATTCTAAGGTTTATAAAGACCCTCTTTTTTTTGGGTAATTGAACTCCATTGTTTTTTACTTTAGCTTGCTGAGCCTGCCCAAACTTCCACACACTCATTCTGTTTAGCAATTTCTTTGGGAATTGGAGGAATATTTCAGTGAAAAGTGGTACAAGACTACTGTACATTTGTTTATTTTCCTAAACCTTGACCCAAAATGTTATAATGTGTTGCTAATTTTACAAATGTATTAATATTATATTCAGCTTTATTTGTGTTTTTTAATATAATTAGATGAATCTAATTTACTTAATCTGTTATTAACACAAATAAATTTACCAACTCTGAGTCTAAAAAGTAGCAATTTTCTATGAGATAAATACTCAAATTGTTTTACTATTATTTATTTTATTTACATGGCAGAATTGAAATCACTGCCCCTAAGCCTCTTCCACATTATTCTGCCTGATACATCATTGGGAAGCAAATATTTGCCTTGCTTCTGGCAATGAATGTAAGGGGAATAAATGGTGGGGACAGTGGTGAAATCAGAATGTTGATTAATCAGTTTTTGATACTCTCTTCCTGGATTATGTTTTGTATTACTAGTATAGTAGGTGTATGTCAGTCCATATTGCTGGCATATTAGTCTATTCCCTAGAAACCATATTATCTCTATATTCCTCACACAGTCCAGATAAGTCATTAGAAACCTCTTAGGTGATTGAAAAGTATACCTGGATAATTTCAGCAGGATTTTCTAATAATATAGCAATCTCTGACCCAACAAATTCAGCTACCAAAGAATCAGACACTGACATCACTATTTACAGTTGAATTTTGAACTTGTTTAGTTGAATTTTTTCTTGGGCCTTATAGGAAACTATTCAGTAGGTCATTGAATGTCTGGTTAAAAAAACAAATGCTGAAGATTGCAATAAGTACTACAAGAGTATCATCTCAAAAGTCCTACTGTGATCCATGCGAGTGGATATAAACATTTGAAAGTAAATAGAGAAAGGTGCTGAAGATAGAATATTGAGCTACACTAATATTGAAGGGAAAAACAGGAGCCAATATGATGAGCAAACAAGAATGGCTTTGATAGGATGGTGAGATAATGAAATGTGTAATTTCTTAGAAGAAGGAGGCTAATAATGTTTAAAGAGGAATTGAAGAATGTGTTTCATAAAATGCTCTAGAAATGTGTGCCAATGATTATGCACACACGGACATCTTGACTTGAAGGATTTGATTAAGTGAGATTGATTAAATAATTTTACTAAGGACCTCAATGAAGACAAGGTAGGTTGAGTACCAAGCAAAATAAAAATTAACAATGAAATATATGTTATGTTTGCCCAGGTAAAAATGTATATTTTACTGCAATCTTTTTTGAAAACAGGTAAAGAACAGAACTTGCACAAGTTTTTTGTTGTTGTTGTTTTTGTATTGTTTGTTTTCTTGGCTAAGCCAACATTTGTGGGTGGGGGAACAAATAACAATCACAATTTCAGTCATGCAAGTAATTTCCTAATATAGATCTTAGGAAGAAGGAAGATGGTGGCAGAGCCAGGTGGACTATGTGAGTCCCAGTGTGAGTGAGTGAGTGTCTGGAAAATTTTGTGTATGTGTTGGTGAGTAACTGGGTGTGTGAGTGGCTGACTGAGTGGGGAGGCAAGAACAAGTGGCCAAGGATCTCCTGGTGAAGCGGCTTGTGACACAGCTGCTGGGCTTAGTCTCTAGCACTTCCCAGAGCACAGAAGCTGAGCACCATTTTTCTTTTAAATCAACAGAGCCCTTCCCAGGTAGAAGTTGCTTGGAGAGACTGCTAACTCTAGGCTCAGTTTCACCACTGCAGCACCTGGCCAAGCACTGGCAGCACAGGCTGCAGAGGGAGCACAGCAAGGAAGCAGAACTCCACTGAAGAAAATGAAATAGGCACAATGACACCATCTTGAAAATGGGGTAGGAAAGTGTTCCGGCTTGCTCACCATGGAGAGACAGACACTATCTCTGTGACCAGCAGCCTACCTACTCAGTGGTTGATTGTGATCCAGAGGGAATATCCTAAAGTCACAAACTCCTGAGGGACAGGATGAGTGCCTAGTCTCAAGTATACCACCCCCTACCTGATTCAGCTGAAGGACAAAGGTTGTGGCCAGAAAAGGACAAGGAAGACCTCCAAAGAGATTAATGGTGAGTCTGGAGCTGACCCAACCCTCTGTTCCCCAGCAATCCTCTGAACAATCATACCCATACGGCTGGGGTATGACTGAGAGGGACAAACCCAGGTAGAACCTGAACTTCAACTACAATAGGAGGACTCTACTCCAGGATAAGCCTGACTGGGGTGCTCCCCCCACAAGTACTTGGGGAAGGGACAATCCTGCACCTCCCCACTGGAGGAGATACCCTGACCATACAAGACTATAAAGGGAGGTCTGATGCCCCACCCACCCCCATTGCCCCTTTCTCCTTCCCTGGACCAGACACTGGGGAGATTATGAAGGAGGACAAGCACTAAGGAAGACAGCAGAGGGACTTACCTATGAGCAGCTGAGAAGAACAATAACAGAACCTGCCACAGGAGAATAGGTTTTTGTTTTTGTTTTTGCTTGTTAGTTTTTATTTATTTTTTTTTATTTTGTGCATGGATGTGTGTGTGAGGGTTCAATGTGCATCCCCCTCACCCCTTTTTTCTTTTTTAACCTTCTTTTTTCTTTCTTTTTTTTTTATTTTTTATTTTCTGTTTATGTGTATCCTTGACTGAGTGTTAATCTTTCAGTTTTTTGTGTTTTTTTTTGGTTTTTGCTTTTTTGTTCTTCTCTTTTTTTTTTTTAGTTTAGTGTGTGGGGGGGGGTTTGATTTGGATTCTTTTTATTTCTTTTTGTTCTCTTTAACTTCTCCTTCCAATTTGTGTTGGGCACATGTGTGTGTTTGGTTTTCCTGGTTTTGTTGTTGTTTATTTTGTTTTGCTTTGCTGTTTTTCCAGTTTGTTTGGGGGTATATGTGTGTTTAATTGTTCTTTGCTTTGGACTCACTTTTGTTGTTCTGTGTTTTTTAAATTTTTTTTTTCAAATTTATATCTATCTTGTTTCATTCTTCTTTTCTCTGTTCTCTTCATTGCTGTTACTGTATCTTGGACTCAGGTGGTACACACATGTGTCCATTGCATTATCATATAGAGTGGGGGTGGGGAGTGCATCTCAGGGAACACATACCACAATCAGTGAACATTGTGATTTGCAAGTAGTTTCTGGATCTTTACCAGAGACAGCAAAGCTTCACACCCACAGCACTGTTTCCAAATAGAGCTAATTCTGAGTTATGACCAGGGAAGGATAGAGGCTGTGTAAACATGAAATGTGATCCTCTCTCACTGCTACTGAATAATGGAAATAATGAGAAAAGAAAGAGATCTGAAACAAATGATAAAAAAATCAAAGGAAGAACACAGGTAATTCCCATGTTACAAAGATAAAAAGCCTGAAAAATCATACTTCAGAGCCCAAACCATGGAAGTCACCAAAGACTGGCCTCAGAATACAGCAGGGATTGGAGAATTAATGGAAAGAGTGAATAAGACTCAAGAAAGACAAGATGAAACACTGAAAAACATGTAACACATATTTTGACCATGAGAAATTTCATCCAGGAAATAAATAACAAGATGACAAGCATGGAAAGCAGAATTAATCAAGTAGAAGAAAGAATCTCAGAACTTGAAGACCAAAATATGGAATTAACTTAATCTGTAAAAAATATAGAAAGAGCACTGAGAAAGAAAGAACAGTCTCCAAGAGATGTGCAATTATATCAAGAGGCTGAAGCTATGTCTGATTTGTATCACAGAAGAAATGGAAATGGAGAATACTTGGAGAAAATATTCCAGGAAGTTATCCAAGAAAACTTTCCCCATCACCCCAGAGATGTGACCATTCAAACAGAAGAGATACAGAGAACCCCCACAAGATACCAAGTGAGTAGACCAACACCTAGATACATAGTATTTTGCCTACACAAGCTAGGTACAAAAGAAAAACTCCTAAACATCAGACTACCTACCAGAGAAAACCAATCAGACTAGCAGCAGACTTATCGGCAGAAACATTAAAAGATAGAATGGACTGGAGTCCAATTTTAAAACCCCTCAAAGTTTTTAACTTTCTTTTTTTTTTTTTGAGTTGGAGTCTCACTCTGTCACCCAGACTGGAGTGCAGTGGCCGCTCCCGGCCACCGCAGCCTCGACCTGCTGGGCTTCAGCAATCCTTCTGCCTCAGCCTTCCAAGTAACTGTAATTACAGGTGTGCACTACCATGCCTGGCTAACTTTTTGATTTAATGTAGAGATGAGGTCTCGCTTGCCCAGGTGGGTCTCAAACCCATGGGCTCAGGCAATCCACTCACCTCAGCCTCCCAAAGGCATGGAATTACAGGCTGAGCCACCGAGCCCAGCTAGCTTTTAACTTTCAACCAAGAATTTTATACCCAGCCAGGCTCAGTTTCATCAGTGATGGAGTTAAAATCCTTCCCAAACATCCAATCCCTAAGAGATTATGCAGCTTTCAGACCAGCTCTACAGGATGCTAAAAAAGGTATCAATCCCAGAAGAAAGAAAAAAAAAAGAATGACCCCACACTTCCCAAGAAAACAGCAGAACACAGAATCAACAGAGAATACATCGTGACACACACATACATCAACCCAAAGGCTAAAAGAAAACAAACAAAGCAAAAACTTTATAAGAACCACATGATGGGGATAATCAATCATATTTCAATAATCAGTCTGAATGTGAATGGACTGCACCACTGAAAAGACAGAATTGAAAACTGGAAAAAAAAATTATCCAATAGTTTTCTGCATCCAGGAAACTCATCTTACCACAAGGGATACACAAAGACTAAAAGTTACAGGATGGAAAATGAGTTTCCAGGTGAATGAATCACGAAAGAAGGCAAGAGTTGTGATCTTATTATCAAACAAAATAACATTTAAGCTATCAAAAATTAAAAAAAATACAGAAGGACAATACATAATGATAAAATGTTCAATCCATCAATAAGAAATATTCATCCTAAACATATATAAACCTAACCAGAAGCACCAGCATTTATAAAGCAACCACTATGCAAACTAAAAGAAGATATTGACTCTAACACTATTATAACTGACTTAAATAACCCACTAACAACCTTAGATAGTTAATTGAGACAAAAAATCTATAAGGAGATCTAGAACCTAAACTTGATGCTCAACCAAATGTATTTAATAGATACCTACAAAATACTCCACCCAGCAACCACAGTATATACATTCTACTCATCACCATATGGAACATACTCCAAGATTGATCCCATCCTTGGCCATAAATCAAGCATAAGCAAGTTTCATGAGATTGAAATATTGCTGTCCACCTTCTTCGACCAAAGCTGAATAAAAGTAAATATCAACACCAACAAAATTCTCCCCAAATCCACAAAGACATGGACACTAAACAGCAGAATGCTAAACAACTACTAGATCAACACACAAATCAATACAGAAATTAAAAGAATCCTGGAAACAAATGAAAATGAAGAAATAACTTACCAAAACCTCTGAGATGCCATGAAAATAGTTCTAAGAAAGGAACTTATATCTCTATGAACACACATCAATAAAATAGAAGGATCACAAGTTAATAGTCTGAAAAATCACCCAAGGGAGCTGGAAAGACAAGACCATCAAAACTCTAACTTTAGCAGAAGAATCTAGATCACTGAAGTAGAAGTTCAAATATTGGACATAGAACAAAAAATATTATAGAAAAAAAACAACAAAACAAAAAATTGGTTTTTTGAAAGAATAAACAAGACGTATTAAACCCTTAGCCAGAATGACCAAGAAAAATAGAGAAAAAGCCCTAAGAAATACAATCATAAATGCAAAAGATCAAATCATAACTGACCCTGAAGAAATACAAGAGATTATCAGAGATTACTATGCATGCCTGTCATGGAAACACACTATATAACCTCAATGAAATGGATGACTTTCTGATATCACATTGTCTCCCAAGGTTCAAACAAGAAGACATTGAATTACTAAATAGAACAATAACAACTCAGGAATTTGACTCCATTAGAAAACAACATACAAAAAAAAAAAAATATCTGTACCAGAAGTTTTTCAGGGAATTCTACAATATGTTTTAGGAGGAGCTGATACCAATCCTATTGAAAGTATTCCAGGCAATTAAGAAAGATGGATTTCTCCCCAAATCATTTTACGAAGTTAACATCACACTGATACCCAAACTGGGTAAAGATCCAGCAACAACAACAAAAGAACTACAAGCCAATATTTTTAATGAACGTAGATGCAAAAATTCTCAACAATAATATAGCAAATTGAATCCAACAACACATCTCAAATATCATCCACCATGACCAATTAGCCTTCATCCTCAGGAAGGAGAGCTGGTTCAATATCTGAAAGACTATAAACATAATTTTAATATATCAACAGATGCAAAAATAAGAACCACATGATTAAATCATTAGATACAGAAATAATTTTTGATAAAATCCAGTATCCCTTCTTGATAAAAATCCTCAAACTTCTAGGTATAGAAGGAATATACCTCAAAATAGCAAGTACCTTCTGCAGTAAACCCACAGCCAGCTTATTGCTAAATGGACAGAAAACTGAAACATTTCCCCTGAAAATTGGAACAAGACAAGACTGCTCACTCTCACCACTCTTATTCAACATTGTGTTGGAAGTCCTAGCTAGAGCAATTAGAAAAGATAAGGAAATCAGGGGTATTCAAATAGGAAAAGAGGAAGTTATCTCTCTTTACTGATGATATGATCTTATGCTTCAAAATTCCAAGAAAATTTGTCAAAAACCTGTTTTCACTGATAAAGGACTTAGGCAAAGTCTTGAGGTACAAAATAAGCATGCAAAAGACAGTTGTTTTCTGATACACCAATAAAAAGCAAGCAGAAAAACAAATAAAAAGAACAATCTCATTCACAATAGTCACAAATAAAATAAAATACCTTGGAATTTTCCTAACCAGAGAAGTGAAAGACCCTTATGAAAACTACAAAATACAGCTCTAAGAAATCCAAGAAGCCACAAATGGAAAAATATTCTCATGGATAGAAAGAATCAGCATTGTTAAGATCTCCATCCTACCAAAGCGAATCTACAGATTCAATGCAACACCCATTAAATAACCAACATCATTCTTCTCAGACCCAGAAATGACAAAACAAAAATTCTTATGGAAACATAAATGACCATGAATAGCTGAAACAATCCTTAGCAAAAGAATCAAAGTGGGAGTTATCACACTTCCAGGCTTTAAACTATACTATAAGGCTACAATAATCAAAACACCTGGTATTGGTACAAGAATAGGCATATGGACCATTGGAACAAGATGGAGATTCTGGAAGCAAAACTTCAATGACTCAACCAATTCATCTTTGACAAAGCCTCCACTAACAGCCACTAGGGAGAGGAGAACCTACTCAATAAATAGTGCTGGGGAAACTGACTGACCACATGCAGAAGATTGAAACAGGACCCATACCTATCACCATACACAATAATCAACTCTAAATGGAGCAAAGACCTAAACATAAAACCTCAAGCTATAAGAACCTTAGAAAATGCAGGAGACATCCTTATGGAAATTGGAACTGGCAACCAATTCCTGTCAAAACCTCAAATGTCCATGCCATAAGAGATAAGATAGACAAGTGGGACCTCATCAAACTGAAAAGCTTCTGCAAAGCAAAAGAAACCATCAAGAGAGAGAAGACAACCAACAAAAGGGAAAAAAATATTTGCCAACTGTATATCTGACAAATGCCTGGCATCTAGTATCTACAAGGAACTCAAACTTGCTGAAATAATTAAAACAAACAGCCCCACTAAAAAGTGGGTCAAAAGCATGAATAGACACTTCTCAAAAGAAGATATATGGACAGTCAACAGACATTAAAAAGTTCTTAGCCTCACTAATCATCAAAGAAATGCAAATTAAAACCACATTGAGACACCACCTAACCCCAGTAAGAATCACCATCATTAATAAAACAAACTTACAACAGATGCTGGTGATAATTAAGGAAAAGACTGCTTCTACACTACTGGTGGGAATGCAAACTAGTGCAAACTATTTGGAAAACTGTGTGGTGACTTCTAAAAGAACTAGACGCTGACCTTTCACATGACCCAGCAATCCCTCTACTGGAAATATACCTGGAGGAACTCAAATCATTCTATAAAAAAGATATCTGCATGCTCATGTTTACTGCAGCACTATCCACAGTAGCAAAACATGAAACCAACCTTACTGCCCACTGAAACAGGACTAGATTGAAAAAATATGATACATATGCACAATGAAATATTACTCAGCCATAAAGAAGGACAAACATGGACTTTGAAGCAACATGGATAGATTTAAGAGTCTAACATTCCCAGTGATCTGTCATAGAAACAAAGAACTGAGGATAACATGTTCTCACTTATAAGCGATTCATGAACATTTACCATAGTACTATAAGAAAGAGTTTAGCAGTAGCAGGATACTGCTGGGGTTGGAGTGTGGGCACAGCATCAATAAGGGTACCTGACTTCAAACCAGGCAAAGTGGGGACCAAAGGGAGGTCCAAACTTTACTTGTACGATGATCATTTGTATATCTAATCCTGAATTGCACCCCAATATTTAAAAAGAAATTGAAAAAAAATGTTTACAAAAAAAAAGAAAACTGATTACAAAAAAATTCCTAATATAAGAAATTCATATCGTCAGAGTTATAGACAATTGTAAGTAAAAAATTTATATCTGTCAGGAGATTATACAGTTTATTTGTGATGTTAATATTCTCTAAAGTCAAGCAACCACAAAGTCTTGTTAATATGTAAAACTCTCTATTTGGAATACTCTTTGGTTAGAAAATACCTTATCGCAGTGAGAGATAATTTAGAAAACCTCAAATAGTATGATGATGTAGTAAAGTTTGTATTGTTTTTAACATTAAAAATTTACTAGCAAGATCTCCTGTCAACATGGAAAGACATAAATTAAAAACACAGTGAACATATATATATGTATATATATATGCAATAAAATTATGTATGTGCATATAACTGCACACTTGATCTTAGCCAAAAGGTCAATAAATGATGTATATGCCACTAAATACATAAAGAGATAATCAGTATTATTCAATACATTTATTTTTGACCAAGAAATAAGTAGATTCTAAAAATAAGTGATTTAAAAGTACTATTTTTTCCTTCTTTGAATATACCTGGAGGAACTCAAATTATTCTACAAAAAAAAAAAAAAAAATCTGTGCAGGCATGTTTATTGCAGCATTATTCGCAATAGCAAAAACAGGGAGCCAACCATGCTGCCCATTGAAAGTGGACTGGTTTTAAAAAATGTTGTACATATACATGATGAAATATTACACAGCCATAAAGAAGGACAACATTATGTACTTTTTGGCAACTTGGATGAATTTAGAGTCTATCATACTCAGTGATCCATCACAGAAACAAAGAACCTCGCACCTCATGTTCTCACTCATAAGTTGATCCTGAACATTTATTCTAATACTACAAGAAAGGGATTAGCAGTAACAGGACACTGCCAGGGGATTGGGGGAGGGAGGGCACATAACAGCATTAAGGTACCTGATCCTAAACCAGGTACAGTGAGGACCAGTAAAAGGTCCAAACTTCACCTGTACAATAACCAATTATGTATCTAAACCTGAATTTTAGCCATCTTTAATATATATACTCCTAGGCAGCAAGACCTCATCTCTACAATAAATCAAAAAATCAGTCGGGCGTGGTAGCGCGTGCCTGTAATTCCGGCTACTTGGAAGGCTGAGGCGGAAGGATCGCCGGAGCCCAGCGGGTCGAGGCTGTGGTGGCTGGAAGCGGCCACTGCACTCCAGTCTGGGCAACAGAGTGAGATTCCAATGCAAAAACAAAACAAAACAAAACAAAACAACAACAACAAAAAATATATATATATATTTTAGTATATATATATATACTAAAAAAAATTTAAGAGCAATTTTCAGAAAGACCTCTACAACTACTGTGCATTTTAACATATCAAATTGATGGGAAAATGCAGTTCATTGAATAAGTTCAGAAAAACATTGTAAAAAGACTGATGACTTGAGTCATAATTTAAAAATTAATTATTGGACTATAAAACATTTAAAACTATTATTTGAACAAACATATAATTCATGGTATAAAAATAAAAATTATAAGATTTTAATTTCTTATAAACATTACTAGTAATTTTCAAAATGGTGAACTTATTGCAGATAACTAACTACTGTCTTGATGTTTCTTCTTGTAGGTTAATTTGATCCCTCTCACATCAAACATCAGACAACTCAAACTAATTCCAATGTCACTTCTGTTCAATTTAATGTAGAATAAGTAGCATAAAATAAAAATGCTATATTTTCCAAAAAAGATCAACATTAGTTTTAGTCAAAAAGGTATATTGTTTAATAATTGTGAGATAATTAATAGTTAAAAGTAAAGATTAAAAATGTAGATATGAGACATAAAACTTGGCACATAGACATATTGCTTATCATTAATTTTATTTTCTTAATTGTTTCTTTCTTGTACAGTTGATTTACATTTTATAACTGCATTTTAGGTCCTCAACAATATATATACTTTTTCTTTTGGGGTCAAGATAGCAGAGTGACACACAAGCCTCCCAAAATCCCATTATAATTATTGTAAGAAGGAATACTACCACAGTTATTCATAGAAGAAGATTTCCTTAGGCAGATAATGTAAGAGGCCTGCAGATCTATAGAGAAGTGTAGGACTTAGAAATCCCAGGTGAGATATGAGTGTAAATAGTATTGCATAGAATGAAAACCAAGGAATAAGTTTAAATATATATGTGAAACGAAAACCATCTTGCTGACTCTTCATTCACTTCCCTTGTATTTCAAACATGACAACCACAGCAAACATAGTGTCCACATCTGTATTCTAGCAATAGCTCACTTCCATTATAAAAGTTTGTTCTCTCCTCGGTCTAAATTGGATCCTCTAACAAAGCCATCAAACACACACTAATCTCATACGCAGTTTTTTTAAAGGACTTGGATTTACATATGAACAATAAACTAGAATTTCCTGTGTAGTGAGCGCTTCTCAGTTATTTTACTTTCCATGATTTAAATTACAATAGAGTTGTAATATTGGAGTATTTCATTATGGAGGGTACCTATTTTTGTAGTCTTAATATAAATCTTATATCCTCAAATCTAAAAGATAAAATGAGCTTCTTAATGTGTGCTTAATAAATTATTTGTTTATTCACACAAAGTAGGTTTCGGTTATTTACAATTAAGATCAATAACTGAGACAAAGCTTGATAATTGAATTAATGTAGGCAAGAGAATGTTAGGCATACTATAGAAAGCAAGTATTTGTTATCTGGGTTGCTTGTGACTTAAGGCAGAAAATATTCAGCTTGAATTAAAACAAAGTGTCTTGGAATCCTGTGGCATTCAGTAGCAACACAACTAATTTAATTATTACCTGTGGTCACCTAGAATAAAGTGTCTATTAATGACAAGAGATTGAGTCATATCTCAAAAAGAACAAAAAGAAGAACATAAGAAATTCAAGGCCCTAGGATGGACTGTTTGCTTTTAATTTTCTGGACAAGTTAAAGAAAATGCATAAAAACCTTAAGGTCCTAAATTTTCAGCTCAAAACTAAAACAGACAACCAAGGATTTTCAGCATCTCTCATTTCTCTTTGCCTTTAGGCTGAGATAGATGAAAACCAAACCAAAGCTTTATCCTAGGGGCTTACAATTTATGTAGGTTGAATTAACAATCTGACAATGCATCAAATGTGACAGAGTTTTGATAAGGAATGAATAAAACACTGAGTGTAGATACAGAGACATATTAAAATATTTGGATGCTTAAAAATATACCAAATACCCATACTCCAAATCAACCTCTATTTTCAACTGAGATATTTCTTTTGTGGCTATTCCTGCCCTACTAAAAAATTTAAAACTTATTTGACCAAAAAAGTTTCCTAGAGAACTCAATTCTTCCCGTACTCTTTACTCAAGAACTTTGTTATGCATAAAATTGCATATTCAAACAAAGGAGGAAAAAAGTTTATAATAAAAAAGAATATGAAATTTCATATAATTGGTCAAGTTATTTTTTGGAAGTCAGAACCCTTGTAGTACAGCCTTCCCCTGCAAGGTAAGTGTTCTGAAACCTATAAACATCATTAAATCAGCTAGCATTGTTGTTAGAGCCTGCTCTGGGCTTCAGTGAGGTTTTTTGTTTGTTTTTTTTAAAGATTTTTTTCAATGCATTTGCCCTTTTCACACTGGGTGATTTCTGAGTGCACCTGCCCACACTGCACTGAGTTCAGTAGTTTTTGGCCAAAAATGACATGACTCCTATGATCCAGCCTCCCTATTCACCCAATCTTAATCTTGCCCCCAGAGACTTTTTTGTTTGTTTCCCTGGATGAAAAAAGTCTGCCAAGGGAAATGTTTGCCAGTGTGGAAGAGGTGAAACACAAAATGACAGAAACATCAAAAAACATCCAAATTGACTGGTTCAAAAACTGTTTTGAGCAGTGAAAAAAACATTTCCATAGGTGTACTGCATCAAACGGAGAGTACTTTGAAGGTGACTGAAGTTTAAATATGTAAAAATAAATACACAATTTTTATAAGTAAATTTTGGTGTGTTTTTTTGGAGGAGTTCACCCTCATTTATATTAAAGAATATATTTAAGTATGATAGACAAAGAATCTTTACTCAGCTTCAGTATCAATGTGTTGTTAACTTCATAAAATGATTGGGGAGAGTTCCATCTTTCTTGATTGCCTGGATTACCTTCAAAAGGTTAGTATCATCTCCTCCTTGTATGTTTTGTAGAATTCTGCTGGAAACCTATCTGGTCCAGGATTTATGTTTGTAGGTAGTTTTCTTATGATATATTTCCTGGGTTGTTATTGCTCTATTTATGTTCTCGGTTTCTTCTGATTTCAACCTGGGGAGGTTGTGTGATGTCAGAAAGTCCTCCATTTCATTTAGGCTTTTGAGTTTGTTTCCACACAAGTGTACATAGTAATCTCTGATAACCTTTTGTATTCCTTTGGGGTCAGTTGTGACTTGATCTTTTGCATTTCTGATTGTGTTTATTTGGGCCTTTCCTCTCTTTTCTTGGTCACTCTAGCTAGGGATCCATCATTCTTGTTTATCATTTCAAAGAACGAGCTTTTTGTTTAGCTGTTTTTGTATTATATTTTTGTCTTCTATGTCCTGAATTTGGGCTTTTATTTTGGTGATCTGAATTCTTCTGCTGAAGTTAGGGTTTTGGTGGTCTTGCTTTCCAGCTTCCTTAGATGATTTGTTAGGCTGTTAACTCGTGATCTTCCCATTTTCTTCATGTGTATTTGTAGAGATATGAATTCACCTCTTAATACTGATTTCATAGCATCCCAGTGGTTTTAGTGAGACGATTCTTCATTTTTATTTTTTCCAGGAATCTTTTGATTCCTGTTTTGATTTCCGTGTTGACCCAGGAGTTGTTTACCATCATGCTGTTTAGTGTCCATGTCTTTGTGGTTTGGGGGAAACTTTGTTGGTGTTGATATTTATTTTTATTCCACTGTGGTCTGAGAAGGTGGATGCCAGTATTTCAATCTTGTGAAATTTGTTGATGCTTGATTTATGGCTGAGGATGTTGTCAATCTTAGAGTACATTCCACAAGTGATGAATAGAATGTATATTTCATGGTTGTTGGGGGGAATGCTCTGTAGGTATCAGTTAAGTCCATTTGGCCATGCATCACGTTGAGGTTCCAGATCTCCTTGTTGATTTTTTTTGCCTTGATGATCTGTCTGGAGTTGTTAATGGGGTCTTTACATCCCCAGCTATGATAGTGCTGAAGTCAATATCTTTTTTTAGTTTCCTGGAAGCTGCTTTATGAAAGTTGGTACTCCTATGCTAGGTGCATATATGTTTAGGATGGATATTTCTTATTGATGAATTGAACCTTTTATCATTATGTAGTGAACTTCCATATTTTTAAAAAATGTTTTGATTGCTTAAAGGGTATTTTGTCTGATATTGAGACCATGACTCCTGCTTTCTATTGTGTTCCGTTCACCTGAAATTTTGTTTTCTATCTTCGTAGAATCCTTTCTGGTAATATGAGTCTCTTGGATAAATATCTCCTGATATTTTATCCAATTTTCTGTTATAAGTCTTTGCAGTGGTTCACTTAGTCCATTAACATTCAGGCTAATTATTGAGATGTGAGAGTTTATCCATATCATGAGGTTCTTATAGAGTTTGTTGTTGTTGCTGCTGCTTGTTTGTTTGCTGTATTCCTTTTAATTTTGGGGTTGATTTATTTTGAGTTTTCAATCTTTTTCCTGCATTCTTGGGAAAGGCATTGTCATTTTTTTTTTTTTCTTTTTTCTGTGTTTAATATTTTCTGAAGTGTTTCTTGTGTCTGGAGGTGGCTTGAACTATTAGGGATTGATTGCTTGCTCGGGAAGGATTTTAATTCTCATTGCTGATGAAACTTGGCTTAGCTGTGTGGGTAATTCTTGGTTAAAATTGTTTATTTTTGAGAAATTTGAAGATTTGACTCCAATTTCTCCCAGTCTGAAGTGTTTCTGTAGATAAGTTGCTGATATTCTAATTGGTCTCCCCTATAGGTAGTCTTCTCTCTTGTTACCTTTGGATTTTTTTTTTTTATATACCTAATTTGTCTAAGCAAATTCCTATGTGTCTTGCATGGGTTCTCTGAATCTCTTATGTTTGAATGGTCACATCTCTGATGAGATGAGGGAAGTTTTCTTGTATAATTTCATGGAATGTTTGTTCCAGGATGGTGTCTGTCTCTCTGTCTGCTTCAGGAATTCCAATTAATCTTAGATTTGGCCTCTTGATAAAATTGTTCAACTCTTGGAGGCTTTGTTCTGTCTTTTTAAGCTTCATTTCTATGTTTTGTTGGGTTAGTTCCATATTTTGGTCCTCAAGTTCTGAGATTTTTTCTTCTGCTTGGTTAATTCTGCTTTCCATGCTTATCAGTTTGTTATTTGTTTCATTCACTATTTTCTTTATTGCTGGTATCTCAGTTATCAACTCTTTCATTCTTTTTTCTTTTCCCTCATTTCTATTTATTACCTCTAGTAATATCTTGATATCTGGGTTCGTGGTTTGAAAACAGTCATTCTGGGTGCTTATCATTGATTGAGTTCCGAAGTCTGTAGTCTCAGTTGTCCTCTGTATGAAACTCATATTCTTCCTTTGGTTTTTCTTCATTTGTGTAAGTTTTCCTCCCCCCCTTTTTTTTCTCTTCTTTAATTCTGTTGTTTAGCGATGGGGGGATAGTGTTTACTACTGTTTGCTAAATTTCCTATTCTTCCTTAGGTTGTTCCTCTGGCTTTGTTCAATTTTGAAGCTGGACTAAGAGTAGCAGGCTGTGCTCTGCAGTTTTGAGATTTAATTAAAGGGGATCTGTGATTCAGAAGCTATCTGAAGATCCCAGTATCTGCTGACAGGTGTTTGGGCCTCCTGGAGCCCACTTCCCACCACCTTACAATCTGTCCATGCAGTAGGAGTGTATGTCTGTCCTCTGAAAGCAAAATGAGATAAGAAAAAGGAAAATAATGGAAAAATGAAGAAGGAAGACAGAAGGAAACTGGAGAGAGATAAGAAGAAGAGGTTACACAGGTGTACCAACTAACAAATAAACAGAGAAACAAAGACAGAAAAATAAAATACAGACAATCCTACAAACAAACAAACACAAACCCCTGGTTGATGTACTCACTCTCAAAAATACCCATACACAAACTGAAAATCTAAACAAAATAAAAAATATCTGAAACAAAGCAAGTACAAAAACAAAAAAAAAAGAGAGAAGAAAAGAATAGCAAGTTCACTCTGTAACAATTTCTGTGACTCCAGTTTCCTTTCCATTGCCACTGCCACATTAAGGAGTGACTCCAGGCTCCAGCCCATCCACTCTGCTGTCAGTGCAGGCTAATAGGGTTGCTCTCAGCATGGGTCAGGTGACCCACAGATTACTGTGGGAAGAGAATGGATCAGATCCAGACTCACCCGACTCCTCTGCTGCCGCCACTGCAGTCAAGTCTCCCACTCAGATTTGACCTGTCAAGGTGAATCTTAACTTATAGCTATGATGCACTAACTAAACATATTGAGTTTATTGTGTTAGTTTTTGTAGGCCCAATTATTTCCTTGGATTGTTACTGAAATCTTGATTCAAAGACTATTCACAGCAACATGGAGAGAAATTTAGAAATATTTTGAATATATAGAGGATAAAAAGCAAAGGACTTAAGAATGTATTTGTCATGTGGAAAATTCTGATATATTGACAAAGTTAAGAAAGTTCAGAAAATACTATCTTCATCAAAACATTGGGGATACCTTTTGTGAGAAGATCATCTTTGAAAAGGGCAGGAGTGGCAATTCCAGTAGTCATCGTGTGGACAAAGGATAAGGTACTATTTAAAATTATTCTCAGATAAAAAGTAGATATCACAGAATGGGCCAGAGAGATACCCAGAATGACTTGGTATACAGGAATATTTGAAGGTGACTAATTAATGATAGAATTATGGTAGGATTGATACTGTGTCAAAGAGATTATTCCTTTTTATTAGTAACCAAAAGTTATGCTAGGTATGGTGCACAGCACCAATATGTTTTAGAATAGTTTCCATACCTTCCTCAGTCTCTAAACCTCAGTTAATTCGTAGAATTGGAGTGCCTAGAATTAAGATGATGGGATATAATATCAAGATATAGCATTCTATGTATAAACTATTAATGATTATCTTATTATTACCAAAATTGACCTGCAGAGGTTAATCAGGATCATTATACACTGCTGAAAGAGAAATAGTAAAAATCAGGAAAAATGAATTTGACACTGGCTCTAAGTTAATGTTCATTTCTGTGACTCAGAACAAAACTGTTGTTCACTGATGACAAAATGGTTATAGAGGTCAGGTAATAAATAGAATTTTAACCTGACACATAATTGACATGATAGGGTATTAAATCTCCAGTTTCTAAATTTGTGGTTGAATTAGTTACTCAGTATAAGCATAATCATTTTACTGGCTTCTTAATCCATAAATTAGAAAAACAAGTTAAACCTCCTGGAATTGTACACTTTTTCCAAAACAGAGAACCAAAAGCAACAGCAAGTTTTAAGGGAATCATACACATTAGTAGTAGTGAGTCTAGAAGATCAAAGAAAGGTGTGTTTCCTGTATTACCCTTATGTAACTCCTGTTTTACTCAGCAGTTCACTGATGAGACAAATTATTAGAAATAACAGGGATTATAAAATTACCAATTAAATTCAATACTAACCTGTTAATTCTAATATTTACTTCTTCTGAAAAAATTAACTCAGCCCTTTTATATATATATATATGTAGCTACTGATCTAGACAGTCATTTATTTTAACTATCTTAAGAGACTCTGAGGATCTGTGTATTTTCATCTGCTGAGACAGAAATACATATTCAGCCCATTGGCTCAGAATAAGATCAACTCCTTGATTTGGACCACAGTATAGTCCACAGAGACCTTAATCATCTTACCATCTCATGGAATATTAAAACACTAATTACATTGTGACATTATTACATTACTTGGAAAGAGGGAAGTGGTAGACATTCTAGATGACACCAAAGTATCCCAACTTATGGGTCAAATAAAATTAAAAGAATAAACAAAACACACAATTCAGTGGTGATTATGAGATCCAGTGATCTTAGGAGATAGTGTAATAAATTTTCTGAGAGAAAATATCTTTTGCTCAGTGTCTTTCATTATTGCAAAGGCATATCATATCACTTGCATATTTTAGTAATTTATTTTTCAATATTTATTTATTTATTTTTATTTCTATAGCTTTAGGTGGTACAAATAGGTTTTGGTCTGAACTTTATGTATACCCTCCACCACTGTCTGTGAACATTGTACTCGACTGGTGATTTTAAGTCCCTTCATCCCTTCTCCAGTCTTCTGATTCTCCAGTGTTCAGCCAATGTCATTCTAAACAGATACAAGTTTAACATATTTCCCCTTAAAACTGGAGGAAGGTAACGATGCCCACTTTCATAACTCCTTTTCAACATATACTGGAAATCTTAGCCAGAGCAATCAGGCAACAAAAAGAACTAAAAAAGTATCCCAGTTGGAAAAGAAGAAATCACATTATCTCTGTATGCTGATCTTATACCTAGAGAATTCTAGAAACTCCTCCAAAAAACTCCTGGACTCGATCAATGAATTTAATAAAGTTTCAGAGTACAAAATCAACACACACAAATCTGTAGCACTGCCATACACCAATAGCAAGCAAGCTAACAATCAAATCATATTTTAGTAATTTGGACACAACGTATGTAACATGTAAATATGCTACTGAGACCTATATTTTGGAAAATCTGGAAAACTTCTTTCTTTATAGGGGATCTAGAGCAAGTGAAGGCTCTCAATATGTGAAGCCTTCTGATTGTGGCATGCTCATCTCTGCTACTTAACTACTTTGAGGCATCTGATTCAATTTGCAAGATAATCATTCCATTAATTGTACAACTCCAGGAACACCAAATTTGATTAAAATGTGAATGATATTTCTGGAGTTAGGTAATGTCAAACCTTCAGATTTATACATGATAATCTTGACAATATTACTCACGATGGCTCTGACAATTATGTGTCAGAGTAGAATTCTCTTTAAGTACGTGAAAGACTCGTAAAGAAAAATCAAAATTGATTTTCCTAGAGTGTTGGAGCAAATTAATGACCTATTTGGAGGGAAAATTTTTTAAAAAGATAAGGTTTTAAAAAAATTTTTTCTTAGCTTTTCTGGGCACTGATAGAATTTAAATGTTTACTCTGGGACTTCAAGTGATTATATCACTTGAGTGTCCAACCTGGTTTGATATTATCTGAGTCTTAAAGACAGGATTGTCTAGTAATGTTCATTATTGGATCTTCTAGTTGAAACCAGTTTCAAGCATCTCTTGAAGCACAAGTAGGTTTCATGAACCTATTGTACCTGTCCTACCACTCTTCCTTCAACTTACACTTATAACTTTATAGGCATTAAAAATATATGGCTGAAAAACATAATATTGTAATTATTTTAAAGACAGATTTGCACAATTTTCTAGCATTAGCAAGGAATATCATGCTTTGAATCAAAGTTCAAGTGAGAAAATAGCTGAGAAAGAAAATCATCCTAGGTTGAAGATGTTAACAATATATCTCATTGTTATACTTATCAGAAAGAAGAGATGCTAGAGGTAGGGATCTCTACTAATTAAGAATAATAGTTTGATTACATTTTAAGTGAGTTGGCAAGGGTAATACCAGAGTTTTAGTGATGAGCTTTGGGGGCAAGTTATGTAAATGGTGTGCTTAAATGGTTCACGAGTGTGATACCTGTGTCCTATGTGAATGTTTGAGAGCATACAGTGGAGGAGAAGCCTATAGATGTAAACTGTTCTTTTATAAGAGACTCATGAACCAAGTGACAGTGGTTGCAGGGGCTAAAGTTGTACACGGTACCAACAACATTGACTTCTTCTTACCAAGGATCCTTTGTGTCTTTTCAAAATAATAGCCCTATGTACTTTTCAAAAGGTAAGCCTGGAACATTACCCTCTTTAAAGCCCACCACAGGCTTACTATTTCACACAGAAGCTAACTAACAGAAGGTCAGAAAGTATAGGCCAATGTCTTCATTCAAATATTTTCCACAAATGAAGCCCAAAAAAGGAAGCTTTTACCAATCTAATTTCTTCTTCTAACACTATCTTTGTCATTCATCTACAGGAATATTGATCACTTTTTAGAATCAACCTGTTTTCAAATTATTGGTGTTGTCCTTGTGGTTAAAAGGAAAAATATTAATGTCTATTCCAACTGTTTCTTAACTTGATGAAAGACTTGAGGAAAAATATTAGAGTCACAGAATTTTATTTTTTTTCATATTAACTCAATACATTTTGTTAAATAGATGTCTGTACTCAGTTTTACTAGAGAATTCCACCAATGGCAAATTGAAGGGGCAATTGAGAAATATTAGTCAAAATGTGATATTATATATTACAAATGTATATTATGTGTATATTATATATTATTATATTAGAAAAAGCATTATGTTGGAAACAAATTGGAATTTGAGGAATGTGTAGAAATTAGGTAAAGAATGAGAATTAGGAGAGTTTTTAGGAAAGAAGTTTTAAGAATAAGTAGGTAAAACTAATTTATTTATTTATTTAAATCCTGAATGAATCTCAAAGTTGTTTTCCTCAACATGCTAGCAAAATAGTATATGAGGACTGTGGCAGATTACATTAATGACTTCAATATTTTTTCCATCAATATATCCACAGCCTGTTACTTGATTTTGCAGTTTGTTCCACTTGAAATACCGGATATATTTTTTAACCTCTTGCCTTCGGTATTAGCTGATGACTGGCTTTAGCCAACAAAATGTTAATGAGTTTAAGTTGATCAATGGCTAAAAAAGTTAACAAAGTTTCCCTTGGAATTTTTATCCTGTACTACACAGCCAATACCACGAGAATAATATTCCTTGATTAGCCTACTGGTCCCTAAAGAAGGATGAAAAAACATCAGAATCATAAAATTAGCCAAAACGCCCATAAGGAAATGACCAGGATAGTTTATGTGTCCAAGCAAAATTTATTAAAGCATTTTTCCCACAAAGACATTCCATTAGTTTTTATAATACAGATTATTTGATTAAAGATAAGGTATTCAAAGCACAAAGTTGTATTTCATTTTTTTTAGATAGAAAATGAAGCAAGACAGAAATTTTAAAGGCCATATTGTAGATGTCAAAAAGAAATTTTAAGTGAAAACTCAATGACTTTTCCAATGAATAAAGGTCCTAACATGAACCAGAGCTTAGTAACAACAAAGGATGGTAGCAGAGACCACACTGGTGTTCATTCTTTGAGAATGAGAAAGGAAAGGAAGTGGAAGGAATGTATTAGGGAGACAGGTAAATCCTTATTCTCAGAAAGATGAAATAGGTCTATTCAGAATCTCGACTAACCTCTTCCTTCATTTATCAGCCCAGAATTCAGCTCCAAGATTAAAAGTCTTAGTGTCTATTATTTATTTCCCTTCTCCATTATTTCTGTGCCTGTCCTTGACAATCAAGATGTAGCCAAAGTCATAGAGATCAGCTATGGTAGTGTATGTCAAGGGAAGAACTAATGGGAACAGTGATTAGGTAGCCCAGAAGAATTTCTAATTTATGACTACTCTTGCTGAATATGAATATTTTTTCATATAAATAAGTTAATTCTCATTTATATTTTAAAACAATATATTGCTATGACTTAAGTTCACTATTGAAGAAGGAGTCTTTGGTAGACAAGAAACAATTTCAAACTTGTATATTACATTGCTAATGTAAGATAATGTTTTTCACACATTGTTACAACTTCCACACAATATAGTTGTTTTACAACTCCAACTATTCTTAATTAGAGATGACCTGTGTATAATGAAATAAAAATTAAATTTAAAAAATGGGTTAGGCTGGCCTCAGTGGCTCGGTTTATAATCCCAGCACTTTGGGAGGCCGAGGCAGTGGATTGCCTGAGCCTGCGGGTTCTAGACCACCCCGAGCAACTTGGTGAGACCTCATCTCTACAATAAAAAATAAAAATGATAATAATAATAATACCCGGGCATTATAGCACACACCTGTGGTTCCGACTACTTGGAAGGTTGAGGCAGAGGGATCGCCAGAGTCTAACAGGTCGATGCTGGGGTGGTCATAAGTGCGCCACTGCACTCCAACCTGGGCGACAGAGTGAGACTCCAACTCAAAAAAAAAAGGGGGGGAGATAAATGCATAATGTGCTAATAATCGAGTTATGTGGATGAAATAAAATATTTTTCATAACTTTTATCATTTGATTTTTCTGATTAGTCTAAAGTTATGAATTTGATAAATCAAAATACATAAATACATAGATAAGTCATAAAATAGATAAGTTGTAGTCTATGCTTTATTTGTCATCACAAGTTTGGAAATTGAGACGTATAAAATAGCAACTTAAAAAAAAATTAAAAAAAATAAAATAGCAACTTATTATAATTGCCAAACATTGAATTTCAGAAGCAAATATAAATTATGAATTGTAGTGCCAACATAGAAGCGAGATGAACAACTATTTACATTTAAATATATCTACTCATTGGAAGTAGTCATAAATTTATTCAAATGTTATTTTTTTTGTTGTTTCTCACAAAATATTCATATTTTAAAACTGTCACTTGGCAAAATATACTGGAAGGTTTGAAAATACTATTAAGAAATGGATTTTTAAAAGTGAGAAACTGATTTTGATTTTCTTACCATTTTTCAAGAAGCCACATTTAAATATATAAGGAGAAACTACTGGAAATACGACTACATAAAAAGTAGGGATTTTTTTTATAGCATATAAAGAATGTCAAATAAGAAAAATATTTAGAGATTTTCAGACTTGTACATACAACTGTCAGAATCAGAATTTCAGAAACCAAAACAAGATATAAATTATGGCAATTTACAAATTTTATCCTGTATAACACTATCAATACAGTTTAATTGAATGGTTTATTAAAATTTGTATTTTTTGCACACATCATAATTAAGCAATAAATTTTCAAATCATTAACTGTCCTAGACAGTTGTCTCACTCTATATTATATTATCACACTATACATTTTCTTGTACTATAGAATAAAAAAAGAAAAATCTGCGTTGATAAAGTATGACACTTTTCTTTGTCAAATCTTAATTGGCAATAAAACTTAGACATTTCCTAAGGTTTCATGTCAGAAGTCCTTCCAAATCTTAAAAACACAACTACAGTTTAATAGCAAACCCAAGTTAAATGATTTCTTTGGCTTATTGATTGTTGATTACTTTTTCAGAAATAATCTAGACATTTAAAATAAAATTATATTTATCAAAACCTGCCTGGTTGCGGTTGCTTACACTTGTAATCCCAACTCTTTGAAAATGGCAAGAGTATTGCTTGAGTCCCACAGTGTGAGACCAGTCTAGGCAACATAGCAAGACCTCATCTCTACAAAATGTCAAACAATTATCTGGACTTGATGGTGTGTGCAGGAAGCTGATGCAGGAGGATCATTTGAGCCCAGAAGTTGGAAGCTGCAGGGAGCCATGATTTGCCATTGCACTCCAGTCTGGACAACACAATGAAGCCCTGACCAAAAAAAAAAACAAGAGAAAAAGAAAAAGAGAGAGAGAGAGAGAGAGAGAGAGAGGATTTTACTACAATTTCATTTACCTATGTCTAAAACCCCATACTATGCAATATAATATATGTATATATGAGTAAAAGACAGACCTGCCAGCAAACATCTTGACATAATTAGATATCATAAGTAAATGTAACTAGCTTTTCAAAAGACTCAAATAGTATACAAAAACAATAAACGTTATAAGTCATGAATACTTCAGTAGATGAGAGAGGTAAGTCTAAAGCTTCTTGGTCCCAAATCTCTAGAACCTTCATAGAATCATCTCCTAGTACTCATTAATGCATTTCTTTTGTCTACTCAGATACGTCTACTGGCTCTGACTGAAAAACACTCACATTCTATTAACTGTTTAGTGAATCAGTCTTCATCTGTCATCCATTCCACACTTTAAAAAACCAGTTAATGTCTTATCTCTTCCTCAGGTATTGTTCTAAGTATTATTTTATTCTATTATTGAATTTCTATAAAATAATCCATATGTTTTTTTGAGATGGATGGTATAACGTCTTGTATTAATTGTTTGATAAGCAGACAAGTGTGGCTTTTCTTTTTGAGTTGGAGTCTCACTCTGTCACCCAGACTGGAATGCAGTGGCTGCTCCTGGTCACCGCAGCCTCAACCTGCGGGGCTCCAGCGATTCTTCCGCCTCAGCCTTCCAAGTAGCTGGAGCTACAGGCGCGCACTATCACGTCCGGCTAATTTTTTTGATTTATTGTAGAGATGAGGTCTCGCCAGGTTGCCCGGGCGGGTCTCGAACCCGCCGGCTCAGGTAATCCAAAATGTAGCTTTTCTAATTGACTTTTTCTACTACACATAGCACACATGAACACAAAGATCAAAGTTTATATTTTTCTTGTATTTAACTCAGAGATCAGAATTAATATACGTCAACAAGTTTTTCTAAAATGCATATTTTGAATACAAAAATCTTAATGCAGATTTTTACACATTATAAAATTGCTTACACACATATATGCATGTGTTTATGCAAAATAATGTGTAATTTTGTGATAGCTTTTACATCAATCAAGACATTTTAGAACTTTGAAGTTGTTAGGTTTAGTCCTTAGTTTTAGCTAATATCTCTTTTTATATATATTAGAATCACAAGTCTGGACTTAGTCCTTAAAGTACAAAATAAATAAGATTGAATTTGAGTGCTTAAAATGAATTTTAAAATGAATGAACTTTGATTATTTGCCAGTGACTATATCAAATTCACCACTTCAGTTTTTGCATTTGAATTACATGACTCTAAAAAACAAATACAATATGAGTATAATTTGAATTTTATGAATAAGATATCTGAAATCTATGAAGATAAGAAAGTTACTAATCCAGGTTCAAGGATGTTCACAAATGATTTTCTTGTTTCTACCATTAAGATATTTGACTTTTTAATTGTGATGATTATTTTTATATTTTAACACATTTATTTTGATTTCTTAGGAGTGATGACAAAGTAAAAAAAGGGAGGAACTTGTGTTATTTAACTCATATTTCACTGGGATATTTAACTTATGTATCAATCATTTCTCAACAAATGAAAAATTTTATCTGCTAAATTTTGTATCAAAACAATGGAGCATAATTAGATTACTGTGACAGCAAGGAGAAAGCACATAAGAAATTTATAAAATAAGCCCAGCAGGGCAATGTGGGCACACAAAAAATAGACTCAGATACAAAGATTTTCTCTAAAAAAAAAATAGCATTGTAAATGATGTATGCTTAATGAAGCTGTTAACTGTTAATGTCTTTCTCTGCCACTGGATTGCAACCATTCCTTGATAGTAGGAATTACATTTTATTTGCCTTTGAATCACCAGCTTTCACAGTGGTGAGATGAACAATAAACAATATTTATTGAATAAGTGAACACTCAATAAGATGGATTGATAATTGACTTGTCACAAACCCAGTCTTTAAGCTTAGATATGATGACAAGTGGTCATGAAATGGAAAGATTATGGTCACAGTGGAGATTTATTCTTTGCCCCTGCTAAGGTCTTCAGGTTAAGTCTCTAAACTTTAAGGACTAACAAATGACCTAGGCAAGGGATAGGGGAAAAAAGACTTCTTATTTTTTGTCAATATAAAAGGTAGTCATGTTTTTGTTTTTTGTTTTTTTGAATAATGTAAAGTACAACGTGTTTGTAGATAGAATTGGTCATTTGCATTGTTTTCTCAGTTCTCTACTGGATATGATAAGGTAAAACATTTTCTGCTTCTCCCTATTCTCCTATTTTAGTCAATTTTTACACTAACAATGATAGTAAAAAGAGATTTTCCTCTTTCACTTCTTTATTTTTTCCCAAGGGCAAAAAAAAAATGATTTCTAGTTAGAGAAATTGATAAATAATTGGACATGCATAATTATGAAGCTTCCTCTTTGTTTTATGGGGTGTTTACATTCTTACCCAAATAGAAATTACAGTGAGTCAGTTCTGCATTTGACTTTGCGGATTATTGTATTGGGTTGAACAGGGTCCCCACCCCTTCCCCTCAAAAAATGTTCACTGGAACTTTTGAATGTGACCTTGCTTGGAAATGGGATCTTAGTAGATGCAATCAAGTTAAAGTGAAATCATACTGGATTGGGGTGACTTCTAAATCCAATGACTATAGTTCTTATAAAGAGAGGAAGATTTGGAGAGCTACTGAGACACGAATGAAGACAGTCATGTGATGATTAAGGCTGAAACTGAAGTGAAGTGATACACTTATAGCCAAAGGATGACAACAACTGTTGGCAACCAACATAAGCTAGGAAGAGGCAAAAAAACAATTCTTCCTGAAAGCCTTCAAGAGTATGGTCCTCATGCCACTTTTTTTCACACTACTGACAACCAATCCTTTGAGAGAATAAATTGGTATTGTTTTAAATCACCCAGCTTGTGATCATTTGCTATGACAACCCTAGGAAACTAACATAATCAATTTAATTACGGAGTAAAATATTAAGAAACTGATTTAAATATAGTCTTATGCCAGGTTATCCAAGTAGATACACAGGAGTGTGTATTTATTCTTTAGTCTTCTTTTCAAATGTAAGCTTGAATAAAGGTGAGGTGAAGGAAGGACAGGTATATAATTTGTTGTCTCACTGAAATTTCAACATATAGTTTTTTCACTAGAAAGGAAAAACTTCTGAACATAAATGTACAGCAATTATAAATAAACTTTGGAAAATTTGCTAACAAAATAATGCTAAAATTGAATAAAGATAGCAATAAAACATTTTGGAGTTGTATTCTCATCAAGTTGATATGGTTTCTAGTTTTAAAACTAGTGCTTGAGACTATTTATTGCCATTTATAAATATATAATGCCATTTATAAATGCATAATGTCTCTTTACCACTAACCCATGAGACTTATATTTTGAGGCACCATTATACTATTATACTATTTTATACTGTTTGTTGAACACTGTTTGACACATAAATATAATTCAATAAATATATATTTAATCATAAATTATTAAATAAATGTACAATTTTTTTAGTACCTTCAAGACACTGAGACAAGGTTTTATCAGTATATCATTGCAAAACTCAAACATGTTGTAATGGCATTGGAAACACATCTAGCAGTATAAAGTAATAAACATTAAGAAAATAAATAAGGGTTAGCACCCCTGATTCAAAAATTCAAAATCTAAAATACTCTAAAATTAGAAATGTTTGAGTACTGACATGACTACACTAGTGGAAAATTTTGCACTTAATCTCAAGTGACAGGTCCCAGTCAAAATGCAGGCACACAACACAGTTTATTCAGCATCCATAAGGGAAAAAAGACCTGTCCACCCCTCTTCAGCTGTGATGTATCTTTTCCCTACATACCCAGCATTCTCAATGCAAGCATACCCACAAAAGGTAATAATATGACATGTGTATTGGCTGGACATGCCAATGACAGCTTCTCTCCAAAGTCCCATATGAGGCCCCACAATATCCCATATGAGACCTATGGGCATTACTAATTGTGATATTTGTTTGTTTTATGTTTTTGTTGTGTTTATTTTGCTTATTCTCTGCTCTGAGATATAAAATCAAAATGTTTGAAAATAGTTTAAAATACCTGAGGATATGCCTTTGGGTAACAGGGCTAAGAATAAGTGGAAGCATTTATGTTTATTTAGAACACATAAAAGCAAGTGTTAGAGAAGCTGGATAGTGGTCAAAGTTGAATAGCTTACAAAGAAATGTAGCAGTAGAGTGACCTTGATATATGACCTAAAGAAACAGAGAAATTTTCTATGTCAGCAATGATGATCACAAGTTAATATAAAATATAAAACCTGAATAAAGCTAAAATGAAGATCTAACTTGTGTATTGAAAGAATAGATCTGTCAGCATCACAGTGAACACAAAATATTTAATGATATATCGATCATGAGACAAACAAAGATCTATCAGAATGAACTGAAAATAGAAAGGAACCGTAAATATTCAATAGACTGGTTGCATACATTTAAGAAAAGGCGCAGTGTGAAATTGTTAAAGATTTGTGAAGATAAAGCATTTGCTGATCATTTGAAAGTGGAGAAATCCATTAACATGTTTGCCAAGGTCATTGCTAATGAAAATCTGATCATAGAACAAATCAACAATTCTGATGAAACATTGATGTTTTGGTGTTATTAGCCCCCAAAGACACCAACTACTGTTGATGAGACAGGCCCTACGGGAATTAAGAATGCCTTGGACAGAACAACTGTGTTGGGATGTGCTAATGCAGCAAACACCCATAAGTGTAAACTTGATAGGATAGACAAAAGCTTGTATCCTCCCTGCTGTTAGAAGTGAATTTCTTACTCAGTGATCTATCACAGAAACAAAGAACTGAACACCACATCTTCTCATTTATAAGCAAGTCCTAAACATTTATCACAATACTATAAGAGAGAGATTGGCAATAGTGGAATACTGCCAGGGGAAAGGAGGGAGTGATATAAAACATCACTAAGGGTACCTGTTTCTAAACCAGAGTAAGTAAGGACTAGTTGGTGGTCCAAACTTTACCTGCAAATAAACTACTTGTATACCTAATCCTGATTGCTCTCCACATATATTCAATAAATAAGAGTGATTTTTTTTTTACCAGTTTATTATTATGCTAACAAAAAGGTATAGATCACAAGGGACATCTTTTCTGACTGGTTTCACAAATAATTTGTACTACTGGCTAGTGCTCATAGTGAGGAAGCTGGACTGGAGGAAGACTATAATAGTTTATTATTCCTTGAAATCTGTTTTGTCCATTTTCCAGCTAAAAATGTCATAAAAAATGTCATGTACTTTTCCCTAATATGACTTAATTAATTCAGCCATTTGACTAGGATATCCTTAGGTCAATTAAGAGTAAATATAAAAACACTTTTTTGAACAGCATACTAGCAGCAGTGAACAGTGATATGGGTTTGGAGGATTTTTGAAAGCAGTTTATCATGAAAGATGTCTTATATGATGCTTCCATCACTTGTAATACAGTGACTAAAGACAGTGCAGCATGCCAGGCACAATCTCTGGCCTGTGACAATGTTCAGTGATAATGGTGGACAAAGTGGTGACTTTGAAGGATTCTGTATGTTAAGTGTGGAAAAAAATAATGTCTGACCTCCTTACATATGCAAAAAATAAACCTCCAGAGTTCTTCAGGAAACTGAAAGAAGTGGTATAAGAGAAGCTTTTAACATTCATATTGAGGCTCCAGTTCTTCATTCATTGACCAAAGATTCTGAAAATCGCTAAAATTGTGAGGTATGAAAGAATATTAATCATCAATTAAAAAAGAATGAAATCAGGGGAGATGGAGGAAGATGATGGTTGAGTCAGCTGAACTATGAAGAACACAGTGTGAGTGATTGAGTGTAAGGACAATTTTGTAGATTTGACTGTAAGTGGACGTGTGAGTGGCTGACTGACTAGGACTGGGAACATGTGGTCAGGGCTCTCCTGGCTGGTGTCACAGCTGCTCTGAGTGGAATCCAGCACTTTCTGGCATGCAGAAGCCAAGCATCTTGTTTTTTTGTTCTGTTTTGTTTTGTTTTTTTGTTTTTTGTTTTATTAGCAAAGCCCTTCCCAGAAAGAAGACCCTCAGAGTGATTGCTGGTTGCAGACTCTGCCTTACCACTGCAGTACCTGGTTGGACCTTGGAAGAAAGGGCTGCAGAGGGAACACTGCAAGGGAGCCAGAGGTAGATCCCCATTGGAGAAGATGAAACAGGCACCCTGCCACCATCTTGAAAACTGGGCAAGGAAATACTCTGGATTGCTCACCATGGAGCAACAAACCCAATCTCTGTGACCACTGGGTTAATTACTCAGGGGTTGATTGTGACCAGAGGGAATATTCTGAAAGCACAAACTTCAGAGGGACGGGATGAGCGCTGAGTATCAGGTCTCAGATGACCTTCACCATACCCTGATTCAGCCGTTGGACAAAGGGTGTGACCGCAAAATGATGAGAAAAACTTCAAAAAGATCAGCAGTGAGTCCAGGGCTGACCCAACCTTCTCCTTCCCATCAATCCTCTGAACATCAGACACATGACTGGGGCTCAGCTGAGAGGGACAAACCCAGGTGGAGTCTGAACATCAGTCAGGATAGGAGGACTCAACTCCAGGATAAGCCTGACTGGAGCACTCTCTCTGCAAGTAGCTGGGGAGGAGACAATCCTGTACCAATCCACTAAAGGGATCTCCCTGATAATACAAAAAATGGAAGGGAAGGACTAAAGCCACATCAATCTCCACCAATCACTCCTCATCCCCTGGGCTGCCTGCTGGGGAGATTGTGAATGTGACTATGGATCTGTGGCAGACAGCAGAGGGATTTGCCTTGAGCAGCTGAGAGGAACAATCACAGAATCTGTCACAAGAAGGAAGTTTTTAATTAAGTTTTTCTTTGTGTATGAATGTGTATGTGAGGGTTGGATTTTCATTCCCCCATCTTCTTTTTTTCCAATTTTTCTCTTTCTTTCTTCTTTCATTTTTTTAAATTTTCTGTTTATGTGTGTATGTGAATGATTGAGTATTCTCCTTTCAGTTTTTTTTGTCAGCTTTTTGTTCACATTTTTTAGTTTAATGTGTGTGTGAATGTATGAGTGAGGATTCAATTAGCATTCCCCTCTTTTATCACTATATTTTCTTTTCGTTTTTCTTCTCTTTTTGTTGTCTGTTGGGTATGTGTGTGTGTGCTCAGTTTACTTGATTTTTGTGTTTGATTTTTACTGGGTTTTCTCAGTATGTTTTGACCTTTGTTTCTGTTTGTGTGCTTAATAGTTTTTTTTTTTTGAGTTTATTTTTCTGTATCTATTTACTTATTTTTTTCTGTCCTATTTCATTCTACTTTTCTCTGTTTTCCTCACTGCTCTTACTGTATCATGGAAAGGAGGTACACACATGTATCTATTTCATCTACATATAGAGTGGTGGTGGGGAGTGGGTCTAATAGAACTCATACACCAGTCAGTGAACATTGTGACTTGCAAGTAGTTTCTGAATTCTAGCTCCTTATACTCCAACTTATCTGACTCTCAAAACTACAAGAGACAACAAAGCTTACAGCTCTTAGCCCTGTTTCAAAATAGAACAAATTTAAAGTCCTGGTCAGGGAAGAATATAAGACTGAGCAAACATCAGAAGTGAAAGCATCTCCCAATGACACTGAATAGTGAAACTAAAGAGAAAAGAAAGATCTCTTACATGAGGGAAAAAATCAACAGAAGGACACAGGTAATTTCCAATGTAACAAGAAAATGCCTTACAACTCAGATTTCAGAACTCAAACAACAATGGAAGTCACCAATGACTGGCTCCAGAATGCAACAGGGATTAAGAAATGCAGGAAAAGAGTGAAAAAGACTCAAGAAAGAAAAGGTGCAACACTGAAATAACTTGTAACAGATATTTTGGCCATGAAAAATTTCATCCAGGAAAGAAATAGCAAGATGTCAAGCAGGGAAAGCAAAATTAATGAAATAGAAGAAAGAATCTCAGAACTTGAAGATCAAAACATGGAATTAGCCCAATCTGTAAAAAACTAAGAAATTCAGAAAGACAGAACAAAGTCTATAAGAGATGTGTTACTTTATCAAGAAACTGAGCCTACACATGATTGATATTCAAGAAGAGAAAGGGAAATGGAGAACACCTTGGAGCAAGTAATCCAGGAGGTTATCCAGGAGGTTCCCATATCACCAGAGACATGACTATCCGCACACAAGAAATATAGAGAACTCCCACAAGACATCAAATAAGGTGACCAATTCCTAGACACAGAATAATTCACCTACAAAAAGTAGATGCAAGAGAGAAAGATCAGACCACCTACCACAGAAAATCAGTTAGAATACCAGCAGACCTATCAGCAGAAACACTACAAGTTAGAAGGGAGACTAATATTCAAAGTTCTCAAAGATAAAAAAACTTCAACCAAGAATTGTCTATCCAGATAGACTCAGGTTCATCAGCATTGGAAATTAAAATCCTTCTGAGACATACAATCACTGAGAGATTATGCAGCTTCCAGACCAACTCTGCAGGAGATGCTTAAAAAGGTATTAAGCACAGAAGAAAGCGAGAGAAAAAAAGAATGACCACATACTTCCCAAGAGAAGTGGAGAATACAAAATTAACAGAGAATACTTTGTGAGAGCAAACTTGGAAACACACACATAAATCAATACAAAAGTAAAAAGAAAAAACAAGCAAAGAAAAAAATGTAAAAAACACTCAAGATGGGGATAAACACTAACATTTTAATAATCAGCCTGAATGTGAATATGCTAAATACACAACGTAAAAGACAAAGAATGGCAAATTGGTTCAAAAACCATGACCAAATAATTTGCTGCATCCAGGAAACTCAGTTCATCACAAGTGACACACCCAGACTCAAAGTTAGAGGACAGAAAATGAATCTCCAGACAAATGGATCACAGATTAAGGCAGGAGTTGTGAAATTAATATCATACAAAACAACTTTTATGCTATCAAAAATTTAAAAAGATGTAGCTGGACACTACATGATGATACAAAGTTCTATCCATTAACAAGAAATATTCATCCTAAACATATATGCCCCCAACACAGGAGAACCAGCACTGGTTATATAAACCGGGTAAAGACTCATCAAAAAAAGAACTGCAGTCCAATATCCCTGATGACCATAAATGCAAAAGTTCTCAACAGACTCTAGCAAATTGGATCCAACAACAAATCTCAAAAATCATTCCACCATGACCAAAGAGGATTCATCCCTGAGATACAGGGTTGGTTCAACATCTGCAAGACCATAAATATAATTCAATACATTAAAAGATATAAAAACAAGAACCCCATGATTACATCATTACATGCAAAAAAATTTTTGGATACAATCCAGCACCTCTTCTTGATAAAAGTCCTTGATCACTTAGGCATAGAAGGAACATACTTCAAAGTAGTAAGCACCATCTATGATAAACCAACAGTCAAAATATTTCTAAATGGACAGAAACTGGAATCATTTCTCCTGAAAATCAGAATAAGTCAAGGCTGTTCACTTTCACCCCTCCTGCTCAACATTGTATTGGAAGTCCTATGTAAAGAAATTAGACAAGAGAAGGAGATCAGGGGTATCCAAATAGGCAAAATAGGAAGTTAAGTTACCCCTCTTTGTTGATGCTATAATCCTACACCGCAAAAATCCAAGAGGATCTGTCAAAAACCTCCTTGCATTGAGAAAGGACTTTGGCAAAGTCTTGGGGTACAAAATAAGTGTGCAAAGGACAATCACATTCTTATATACCAACTACAAACAGGCAGAGACCCAAATAAAAAGTGCAATCCTATTCACAATAGTCATACACACAAAAATAAAATACCTCCGAATCTTCAAAACCAGAGAAGTGAAATAACTTTACAAAAGGAAACTGCAAAATACTGCTCAAAGAAATTCAGAAAGACACAAACAAATTGAAAAATATACTATTCTCATGGATAGGAAGAATCAACATTGTTAAGATGTCCATCCTACCAAAGACAATCCACAGATTCAACACAATATCCATTGAATTACCAACATCATTCTTCTCAAATCTGGAAATGACAATGCAGAACTTCATACAGAAACTTATATGACCACAAATAGCTAAAACAATTCATAGCAAAAGAAACAAAACGGGAGGTATCACATTTCCAGACTTTAAACATTACTATAAAGCTACAATATTCAAAATAGCTTGGTATTGGTACCAGAAGAGGATAATGGAACAAGACAGATATTTTGCTCAACCTCAATTTCTCAACCACCTCATCTTCGACAAAGCCTCCACCAAAAATCATTTGGGAGAGAAAAACCTATTCAGTAAATGATGCTGGGAAAACTGGCTGACTCCATTCAGAAGATTGAAACAGGACCCCAACCAATCACGATACACAAAAATCAACTCTAAATGGAACAAAGACCTAAATGTAAAACCTCAAAGTATAAGAATGCTAGAAAACACAGAAGACACCCTTATGGAAATTGGAGTAGGCACCCAATTCCTGACTGAAACCCCAGATGTCCATGCAATAGGAGAGAAGATAGGCAAGTGGAACTTCATTAAACTGAAAAGCTTCTGCCACACAAAAGAAACTATCAAGAGAGCGAGAGACAGTCCAAAGAATGTGAAAAAAATATTTGCCAACTTCATATCCAACAAAGGGCTAACATCCAGGATCTACAAAGAACTCAAATGTTCCAAAGGAAAAAAAAAATAGCCCCATTAAAAATATGAACAAAAGACATGAATAGACACTTCTCAAAAGAAGATACAAGGGCAGTCAACAGACATATGATAAAATGCTCAGTTGTACTAATTATCAGAGAAATGAAAATCAAAACTACACTGAGATATCCACTAACCCCAATAAGAATGGTCATCATTAAACAAACAAACAAAAACAACAGACGCTGGTGAGAATGCAGAGAAAAGGGAACGCTTCTACACTGTTGGTGGGAATGCAAACTAGTTCTATCTCTATGGAAAACAGTGTGGCAATTACCAAAAGAATTAGAAATTGACCTTCCATATGATCCAGCAATCTTGCAACCCAGAGGAACTCAAATCATTCTACAAAAAAGATACCTGGACTTGCATGTTTATTGCAGCATTATTTACAATATCCAAAATATGAAGCAAGCTGTGCTACTCATCAGAACTGAATTTTTAAAAAATGTGTTATATATACACGATGGAATATTACCCAGTCACAATGAAGGACAAACATAAGGACTTCGCAACAACTAGAATGGATTTTGAGTCTATAATACTCAGTGATCTATCACAGAAACAAAGAACTGAATACCACATATTCTCACATATAAGTGAACCCTGAACATTTACCATAATACTTTAAGAAAGAGATTGGCAATGTGGAATAGGAAGGAGGAGGAAGGGGGAAACAACATCAATAAGGGTACCTGATCTCAAACCAGGCAAAGTAGGGACCAAAGGGAGGGCCAAACTTTCCCTGTACTTGATGGCTTCTACTTGTGTACCTAATCCTGAATTGTACTCCACATCTTTAAAGTTAAAAAGGAAAAAAAAAATGAATTCCTGTTATTTGAAGCACTATGAATGAGTCTGGAGAACACTATGTTAAGTTAAATAAGCCAGGCACAGAAAGACAAATACCACATATTCTTACCTATATGTGAGAGCTAAAATAGTTGATCTCATGAAAGTAGTGAGTAGAATGGTGATTACCATAAACTAGGGAGGTGAGGGTTAAAGTATTGAAGAAAGTTTGAATCTTGTATAATTTATTTTATTTTATTTTTTATTATTTTTATTTATTTATTTATTTATTTTTGAGTTGGAGTCTCACTCTGTCGCCCAGACTGGAGTGCAGTGACCGCTCCCGGCCACCGCAGCCTCGACCTGCTGGGTTCCGGTGATCCTTCCGCCTCGCCCTTCCAAGTAGCCGGAATTACAGGCATGCGCTACCATGCCCGGCTGATTTTTTGATTTACTGTAGAGAGGAGGTTTCGCTGCCCAGGCGGGTCTCGAACCCTCGGGCTCAGGCAATCCACTCACCTCAGCCTCCCAAAGGCGCGAGATTACAGGTCGAGCCACCGAGCCCGGCTGAATTTTGTATAATTTAATTGGAAGAAGTTCTGGTGTTCAATAGCACTGTAAGGTGACTAAACTAGAAAATAATTTATTGTATATTTCAAAATAGATAAGATTTGAAATGTTCCCAACAAAAGAAATAATAAATGCTTGATATATTTCATACCAATTATGCTGATTTGATCATTCCACACTGTGTGCAGGTATCAAATTAACACATAAATCCCATAAATAAGTACAACTATTGTTTATCAGCAAAAGCGGGTATCAGAAAGTGCATTGTAACTAATGACAATTAATTGAACCATATTACCTAATGTCTTAAACAGTGCTTGGTACATAGTCAATATTTCATAAAAATCACAGTTATTTTTGCAATTTTCATTATTAGAAAATCATTAGCCAGGTGTGGTAGCGCGTGCCTGTAGTTCCAGCTACTTGGAAGGCTGAGGCAGAAGGATCGCCGGAGTCCAACAGGTCGAGGCTGCGGTGGCCGGGAGCGGCTACTGCACTCCAGTCTGGGTGACAGAGTGAGATTCCAACTCAAAAAAAAAAAAAAGTAAAAGAAAATCATCAGTATGTGCTATGAGAAAACATAGGTTGAACATAGTCTCCTAAGGAATGAAAGTTTATGATCTGAGACACACAAAAATTATATATCTATATGTATTATATATAACAAAATTATATATATAAAACAGAAATTACATATATATTACACACACTTACATATACCCACTAAACAGACCATAATGACCTTTATTTTCTTAAGTGATTTATAATTGTAAATATGATTACTAAGTATCCGATGTTCTTTGGCAATAGTACTTCTACTAAAAAGAAAATATTTATTATAGTATTATTTTTAAAAGACATTGAATTTAAATAACAAGCAGTCTTTAAAATAATTCTATATTATTTATTAAATAATTCTCAAAAATTTTCAACGTGATTTATGCCTTTATATATTTTCAATAATACACTGAACATAATCTATATCTCTGAGTATATTTACAACAACTCTTTTAACATAGTCCATTAAAGGTATCTAACAATACTTATTTAGTATTTGCTTTTACATCATATGCAACTGTACTTTTCATCAGTTTGGTAAAAGGCAATAAACTTAAAAAAATAGAAGCTCATATGCATGCAGGAGATAAATTACATTTCAATTCGGTTGTAACCATTCAAGCAACATGATTTTTGAGAGTCATTATTTTAATTGCAGTAATTGTTGATACTAAATCTTATTAGACATATCTAAATTTTAATGATAAAAACAATAATCAAATATGGGTTCAGATTTTAATAGTCTGTTTATCAGATATCTAATAGGAAATTAAAAATCTGCAAGATGAGATCTATGAAAAACAATCAAACCAACAATCTACAGAAGGGAATGAACTGATAAAATGATGCAAATGATTCAATAATTCAAGTCACCTTTAGATTATTCCAGGTAACGGAATGTAGTTTTAATAAAATATCTTCAAAATCAAGTCACCTCTTTTAAGCTATAATGTTATTGATTTAAGTTCTACTTTAATGCAATAATCAAATGTTCAGGTATCTTGAATTTTCTTTGAAAAACTCTAATTCAAGAGGGTATATATTTTTCATAAAATCAAGTTGCTAAGTACTTAAAAACCTAAAGCTAATTGAAATTAGGTAATGATAAACATTTAGCTGAAATAAACAAAGATCTCTTTTATAGTGTAATGCTAGTAGCAAGATACATGGCAAAAACAAAAGAAAGCTTAGTAATAACTTTAATTTTGCTAATAGTTTTTTTTACTATAAATTTGTTTAGGTACTCACACAGAAATTACTACTTGCATATTCAAATTAGATTGGTAGACTCTGAAAATACAGTGTTTATGTTAATGAAATAATATTTTAGCTGCTATGACAAAATTAACTTAATGTAAGATTTTACTCAATCTTCAATGAAATAATTTTATTAAATCATTGCAATTAATCTCCTAATACATCAATGATAAAATTTTAAAACTCCTGTTGTCATTAAAAATATGTTGACTTTTGCTTTTCTGTGTATAAATATATGTAAGTATTAAATACTACTCTAGTCCTACTTCCTGTCATATTCTTAATTATGTAAATCTACTTACCTGTGAATAGTGGATATGTTTATATCTGTTTTTCTGTGTACATGTAATAAGATCATAATGGGAGGATTTTTAGTAGAAATCCCTTTTCATCTTTCATTTATTTATTTTTTAAACAGATGAGTTAAAAGAAATATCACCATAATCATATTAAAAAGATTAGCATTAATAATTTATATGTATATATACATATATACACATATATAGTAAGAATATATATACATATTTATATTTAAAATATAAATATATATTCCTACATACATTTGTAATTAAAAATATACATTCTAGCACTGTGGAAACTGAGGTGATCAGCATAAATAACAGCATTTTCTAAACAATTATATGAAAAAGAAAACCAAGAAGAATTATTTTCCTCTTACTTTCAAAAATTAATATAAATATTTCACAAATAAAGTATTATCTATTCAAAAGAAGAGTCCTTTAGAACTACTTCAAAATATGTGCTTTTCTTCGGACAAATCTGAAGGAGGCATTGGGGACACAAATGCAATTTGAAACATTTCATTTCTACATTACTTATGTAGTCTCTGTTATTAAGACTTCTCTTATAGTTAAAGAAGAAATGGAGACTGAATTTTGTATCAGGTAAAGGGAATAGAAAAACAGTCCCCAAACTCAATATTGTTTAGTCCAATTTATGAAGTGATTTAAGGCAGGTAATTCAGATACTGGAAAAACTGTCTTTCACTTCAGTATCAAAAAATCGAATTTAATGCAGTTGACATCTTCATTTCAACCAGGAAAGCTGTTTCATCTTTATTTTAGTCTAGATTGCTGCTATATCAAGTGACAGTGGTTTTACATGCTCTGGTTGTATATTTATGTTCTGAAAATAGCCAGAATACCTTAATTTTTCAACTTTATTTGTCATTTTATTGCTTATTCTTGTAAGACTCACGTGTGAAACGGACATGGTCATCTGATTATTTTAAATTTGCTTCACAAATATAAATTTTTAATTGCTCAAATAATTAGCACATGTCTGAAAATTGAGAAAGTTCACATTATGCTCTTTTAAAGAAATCAAACATGTTTATTAAAACTCATTCTATGAAGATTTTGAATAAGAGCTACCAAGCCTTGAGTGAAAAGAAATTTTGTTATAGTGTTTCTCTCCTCTGCTCTTTCACTATTCTTGTTTCTATTTTGATCTTTATTAATCTATTTATCTTTCAACATCATTATCATCATCTACAGTTCACATTTAAAATATAACTTATTAGTAAAATGTTAAAACACACTCATAGTGAATACTACAATTTAACTTCAGTACAAGTGATGTAGAAAGCAACTTCTGTCTACACGTATCAGAATAAAAAATCAGACTTCTACTAAGCAAGTCAAATAAGTCAAGTACAAAAATGGTAGAAAAATGAGAAATGGATGTTGTGCATACAAAATATCTTGGGAGTGTATCAGTAAAACAATGGTTCAATTAGGCTGTGATCTGCATATCTACCCATGTAAATTCATGCACAGCTTTCATAAGTTGTTTTCTACAGTCTTTACTGGCATAAAATGCCTTATTTGCAGTCTCTTCTGTATCTATTTTTTTCTTTCATGTGTGTTCCCAGTCCTCAGTGCTTCATGGTTATACCAGAAGATTTATCTTGTACATTTTTTTTGGTCAGCCCTTTGTCTACTATTTACCTTTTTTTTTTTTTCCTGGAATAGTGACATTGTTCCCTCAAATCACATTAATCAATATTCTACCATCGACCCAAAGTTGCCAGATGAACTATAAAAATGTCTAAAATTCAAGTAATTCTCTAATTATAGCAATCTAGCACTAATTGTCATTTTTAAGTCTTTTGTATTTATTTTCAGATAATTATTTTCAATAGTTTCAGAGGGCTTATCTTTCATATCTAGAAATGTAGATCTCCAGTTAAGTGATGTCAAAACCCTAAACTTTTAAAAGAAATGTCTCCGAAATTAAGATAATTTACATGTAACTATCAACTATCAAAACAAATAAGCAAATAAAAACCCTAGCATCCATTTATTTGAATTAAACTTTCTGGTTTTTACTCACTGTTATAATGTATTTACCCCTCCATACTTATTATTACTGAGTTTTGTTCACCTACTGGGAAAATGTGCTTCTTTATTTCCTGTTATTGACAATAATTTAGTTGTACTCCTGGACACATGATTCTCTTTGAATCAGACAACATTTGTCATTCTATTACCTGAAAGTGTCAGAAAATGCCATGATCAATTTCCTACATGCCTGTCCAGTCCTGCATTAGTGAACAATATTCATGACAATCAAATAATGATATAAAAGCATTGATCAGGTAAATGGTAACCTCGCTTGTTAATAAAATATGCTATATATACCAAGTATCAAAGGAAAATAGGTCATAACATAGGAAGTTCTAAGAGTCAATGAGATAATATGTGAATGGATTTCAAGAGATTTACTTCAGAGTCAAAAAAAAAAAAAAAAAAAAAAGAATCAAGGCATTTAACATCATCCTGTTAATAAGGTCCAATGCATCATATTGTTACCATTCTGTGAGCAGGAAGATGCTTTTCAAATGAGATTACTGCCAAAATAGTTCCTCAGAGAGAGATGCTATGTGATCCAGTTTCAAGAACTATGTTATAAAGAGAAAATAATTTCAAACTCAAAAAAAGAAAAAATAACCAGCATTATCATTTGCTGAGAAATAAAGTATTAAGTAAGATTCTCTCAAATTCCTTCTAGTCAATATCTTCATCGGTCCTAGGCTCAAGATTAACAGCACTATATTATCAAGATATCAGTGATCATAAACACATACAAATATTCAATGAAATATATATTATACATCTCTACAGGGGTGCCAAAAAAAGTGCACACATTTTAATTATGATGTTTGCTTAAAAGATGGCATTAATCAAATAAAATGCTAGCATCTCCATGTGAAAAGCAGAACAAAGAAAATGGCAAAATCGTGGTTGAGTAAAGGTCATACCATACTACAGTGCTACTATAATTCGATTTAATTTTGAAAAGTAGTACATAAATAATATCTATTAAAATGTGTATACATTTTTGGCATCCCCTGTATATTACCCCTAAACCTATATACAGAGAGAGGCCTGTAAATTAGAGATTTTTTAATCATTTAATTCAAGTTAATAGACAATCTTTCACTCTATGAGGTCTCAAGCCCGTAGCTCTTCAGAGGGTTGTCCAGTTTAATCTTAGCTCCAATGGAAATGTTTGCAGGTAACGTTTGCATGGATCTCCTTGCCATTTTTGAACAAGATAAACACAAGAGTGATTTTTATTATGAATTTAATTAATCAGGATCATTTTTTGCTTGACAATGCATAAATATTGGGCTTGCTCTTTGTGTGCTTTTCGTGGGGGGTTGGGGGGTGGAGGGGCAGAGGATGAGGAGGTGATAAACCATGTTCAATACAGTGATCTAGCACAGGACTTCCAGAATCAAACTGTTTAATTAGACCTTAATTTCAACTGCTTTGACTTTTAAAAAATTCTCTAATTTCCTTAAATCTCAAGGTGTTCATCTCAAAAGAAAAAAAAAAAGAGTCAACAAAATGGTACCTATCAAATATATTTGCTGTAAAGTATAAGTGTAAATTGTTCTTAGCACAGTAGTTGCTCATGATGTGGATTCTTTTATTTTCTTGCTTTCGTCTTTCATTCTCATCCTTTTGTTACATGACTGCTTTAATAAACAACCTATATTAGAAGCTTTAATTAATTAAACAAAATAAGATATTATTTTCTGTTTTTAAGAATAGTCCCCTTTTCTTCGAGTCTATGTTGTTCAGTCACTAAGCTCAAGACATCAGGCATCAGAGATCTTGAATTTGATCCTAGTTCCACCAATTCTTGGTGTGTTACCTCAAGAAAGTCAGTTTGTCTCATTTAAATAAGATGTTTCCCCTATGAAATGTGGATAATAATACTCTTCCAACAAAGGGCCATGGTGAAGCCTAGGTAAGGTAATTTATTTAAAGTACATGGCAAGGCAACTCATAATTTTAAAGATGGGGTAATATAAATTATAAGTAAATATCTAAGTCGTTTGCACAAATGAATAATAGCTAATGAGACTGGGTACCAGACGTTCTGATTTCCCACACACTGCTCTTTCCATTCTGCCATGCTGTCTTAATTAATAGGGTCAATGCTTAATCCAATGTTAACATTCAAAGCTGGGAAGCAGTTTGATGTATTGCAGAGAGTATGTGCTTTGAAATAAGATAAATCTGAGTTTTATTTTCCGTTCTGAAGATTTTTAACTATATTTTTAGAATTGTCTTTTTAAATGCCTGGATCTCAATTTTCTTATAAATAAAATGGGGCAGAGGGGAGAAGGGTGTCAAACTTCAGGATTATTAAAAAGATTAAATGCAAAGTACAGAGAATAGTGTTTGTCCTGACATATGTTAAATATAGCACAGATAATGTTATTACAACCATGAATGATCATAGCATTTAAGAAAATTAAACATGTATTCTGAGAATATTGAAAGCTAACCAAATAAATATTTGGTTTTCTAAAGACCTTTGCATGAGTCATTCTTTCTACCTTAAAATATTTGCTCATCAGATATAATAAGGATTACAAATTTGAAGTTGTCAACTTGTGTGTGATGGCAATAGAGCTTCCATTTATAATGCAGACAGTTTATGACCTCCTATGCTTTGTAAAATAAGTTATTTATGCATATCTTAAAAAATTAAAGCATTAAGATTTGACTTTTGGTAGAACATCAATCTTCTCAAAATTGACTCTATCCTAATGGGGAAACACAAACCACATGGGAAAATGTTTTAGCATACATTCCTTAAAAAAATCTAAGAATCTTGATATTTTAAGAAAATGAAATATGAGCACTAGTGTACCTACCTTGAAATTAATATTTAGTTTGATAATAAATTTTAAGATCTAAATAAATAAATCTAATGAAATATTATGAAATGATTCTGCATCTCCAAAATTCAAATAAGGAACATGAGTAAAGAATATGTGAGGTTGTGTGTATGATAGCAAGTAGTTTCTGGTTAGTACATATCAAGTTTTAATTTAAAATATGTGATAGGAAATACCATGATCTACTCAATCCTTAGTTACTCTAAGGTCCTGTTTTAGCTTCTGTACTATGACTATTTCCATTTTAAAGTAAAGACTAAGATTCAAATAAATTAAGTAACTTTTCTTTCATCACTCTAGAGGTCAACAGAAAAGCCTGAGTTGAAATTTGTATGTCTGACTTCAGAGTTGGTGCTTGCTTCATAGTATGTTACAGAGTTATTGACATCATCCTTATATATTTAGCATAGAATACTTTTTAAAACTTCTTTAAGTTACAAATTAATAAAAATAACTGTGAATTAGTTATTAAAATAAAATGAGTACTTAAAATATTATGCTTAGGATGATTTAATTTCATTAATCTTGTTAAGCACAGAACCATTAAATTGATTTTGATACTGAAAAAAATGTATTCTACTTTCAATGGGCAGCACAATTGGTTCTGTGTTTTCGCTATTGTGAATAGTGCTGCAATAAACATGTTTGCACAGTTATCTTTTTTGTATCATGATTTGAGTTCCTCTAGGTATATTCTCAGAAGAGAGATTGCTGGGTCATATGGGAGGACAATTTTTAGATCTTTTAAGAATTGCCACACTCTTTTCCACTAACATTGTGGAAGTGTTCCCTTTTCCTTGCATCCTCTCCAACATCTGTTGTTTTCTGAGTTATTGATGATGGCCATCCTGACTGGAATTAGGTGATATCTCAGCATAGTTTTAATTTGCATTCATTTGATTATTAATGAGACTGAGCATTTTTCCATTTATCTGTTGGCTGCTCATATGTCTTTTGAGAAGTATCTATTCATATCTTTTGGCCATTTTAAATAGGGCTGCTTATTTTTGTTTGTTTGTTTTTCTTTTTTCCTTTTCAGCATGTTTGAGTTCCTTGTAGAGCCTAGATATTAGGCCTTTGAAGGACAAAGTTATAAACTTCGCAGCAACTTGAATGGAGTTAGAGTCTGTAATATCAGTGATCTATCGCAGAAAAAAAGAACTGAATACCATATGTTCTCACTTACAAGTTGACCCTGAACAATTATCATAGCACTATAAGAAAGGGATTGGCAGTAGTGGGAAACTGCCAGGGGAGGTGGGGTGGGGGAGGATTCATCAATTAGGGTACCTGATCTCAAACTAGGTGACATGGGGACCAAAGTGAGGCCCAAACTTTACCTGTGCAATTATCATTTGTAGACCTAACCCTGAATTTTACCCCACATCTTTAAAATAAAAATTAAAAAAAGAAAAAAATTTATTCTTTAGTATACATTTGTTTTTCCGGTTAATATATTGATAGACAAATATTACATGCTACAATGTACTTTTGATGAGAAGTATACTTCTAATTTCAAGTAAATTTAGAAGCTAGTATAAAAATACTATTAATTTTTTCAACTTGCTTTTACTGACATATTTAAATGGTAAGCCAGCTATGAGCTGATTGCTTGTGTTCCCAAAATGCACACATGTGGACTCATCCCCCAGTGTCATGATATTAGGAAGTGGGGTCTTTGGAAGGAAACTAGGTCCAGATGACGTTATGAGAGTAGAGTCTCCATGAAGAGATTAGTGCCTTTATAAAAAGAGGCATCAGAGCTTCATTTCTCTCTTTAGCTTGTGATGGTACAAGAAAGTGATAATTAGATCACTAAGAACCAATGTTAGTGATCATTAGATCATTAAGAACTAAGTCTCCTAGAACCTTAGTCTTCAACTTCCCAGTCTCCAAAAACTAAAAGACGAATCTATTGCTTACGTGATCCAGTTTACAGTATTTTTTTACAGCAGTCCAAATAGAGACAGAAGCCCTTACTTTCAACATCATTTGTGAGAGTAACATTAAAATGTTTGTGGAAAATTGAACTAAAAGATGAAAAGTAAAAACTTTATTTCTCAACATAAGTTCCACAAGGTCAAGACACTTTTGTAATCAATTTGCAAGCCATTTAGCCTAAACTTAAAGAGCTAAGTGTTCTGGGAATTTAGCCATGCCAATGTACTTTTTAAAATACTATTAACTGGGGAAAATGAGTACTTTTTTTAAAGATTATAAAATTCTTTTAAAAAGTCAAAAAGAGGCAAATCAGAACTATAAGATGGATACTGAATGATTTCTCATCATAGCTCTGGCAAAATTGCCCTTATTTGATGAGAGAAATGAGCAGATGAAGAAGGAATCTCTGGTCAAGCATTTTAGGGCAGTACTCTGTTACAGCCTTGGCTAACTTTCTTAAAACACTCTCATAATAAGCAGATGTTAGGATTCTTTGGCCATACACAAAGTCAACAAGCAAAATGCTTTGAATATACCAAACACAGTTGCCATAACCTTTCCTCTCGATTGGTTCATTATTGCTTTGACTGAACCATATTTGCCTCTTGGTAGCTATCACTTCAGTTGTGCTTTGTCGTCAGGATCTTGCTAGTAAAGCCACATTTCATCTCCTGCATCTCAATTCTTCAAAGAAATGAAGATTCAGGATCTTCATCTCACTTGTTTACATTTTTCATTAAAAGATCTTCTCTTGTCTGCAGCCAATCTGGCTGCAATGATTTTGGCACCCATCAAGTGGAAAGTTTAATTGACTATATATTTTTAGCCAGAATTGTGTAAGCTGAACCAATTGAGATGCCTGTGGTGTGGCTATTGTATGTACTATTAATCATCAGTCCTCTTCAATTAGAGCACAAACAAGAATAATCTTTTCTTTGCAAATCGATGTAAATTGTCTTCCACCATGGGCTCATGTTTATCGTCTTGCCTCTTCTTAGAACAAGTTATCCATTTGTAAACTGCTGATTTAGAACATTGTCTTTATAAGCTTTTTTACGTATCAATGGTTTCACCGTTCTTCCACCCAAACTTGTAAATTTGATATGTGTTTTTGCTGCAATTTTAGCAAAAATAATGTTGCTTTGATGGAGGTTATCTTCAAACTGACAGCTTTTCCTTTTCAGTGTCTCACACTAGAGCCTGTTCAGACATGTTATAACAAGTTACTTTGAGTTTATTTTGATGCAAAAAATTGAAATCCATGCACAGATTTTAAAAAATAATAAGCATTACCCATGAACATTTTGAAAACCTCTTGTCTGTGCTTTGAAGGATATGTATTAAAATGCTTACTCTCTTGTGTTATACAAAAATTTCATAGTCAGAAATATCATGAGATAAAATTTTGAGAATTTTATTTAACCAGTGAACTTGAAGCATTATTAGCATAACAAAGGTACATTTTATGATCCCTTCAAGCAATTTGTGTATTCCACCTAAATTGGTATAAAAAATATAAGTTTTTATATCACACTTTAGAATCACTTCACATTCATAGATATTCAATATTTTTTCTAGGGTTTTAATGATTGCCTGAAGGTAAAAGTGTTTTCTGCTGCCCATATGCACTTTAAATTTTAACAGTGAAGCATTAGCACTGTCCTGATAACCTTTAAGGAAGGAAGCCTTTAAAAAGGAAAAAGAAATAAACTACATAACTTTAGAATATTTTTGCTTTGGCTTGCATTTTATTATTATGAATTTGCCTCATCAAATTATATTTGTATAAAACAGAAAAATATGCAGTTTGCTTTAATCTATTAATCTTTAGGATTGATTCCAAGAGTCGTATTTCAGGTTGTTGAATTTATCAATTGTAAGAACTAGTATCAACATGTGAATATTAGTTCAGTTCTTGAGGTGGAGCATAATATCGATAAATTCTTAGGTAATCATCATTGTCCAATAGAGCACATTCAATGGTACTAAAAGTCTAATCTCTCTTTTTCTCTCTCTCATACACATAAACACACACACCACATTCATGTATATATTTTGGTTCTCTATTGGGAATATAAAATCTAAACGTGCAGAGTGGATAGTCCTTAAATTTTTCTTGAAAATATATTCATTATAATATATATGTAAGAAGGACCACTTTGAATAGTTGGGTTCACATTTTCTCATTTTTATTTCCAATAAAGTTTATTTTTATCAAAGTCTTATACTATGCTGAATAGACATGTATCAAACACTAACACCAAAATGTTTGTTTTTTTTTTTTTTTACTTATTATGTAAAAACTCAATGTTTAGTTCTGGCAATAGACAAAAAAAGCCAACATGATATTGTTAAATGTTGGGTCTGTTTACATGGAATAATACAGAAATTGTTAAATCTGCAAAAATACAAACTTCTCTTTGTCAGAAACGAGCTTCTCAGTTCTTCTGTGCCTTTTTTTAAGGTTAGTTTTTATTAGGTTATATTCCTTTTTAAAAAATGTATTTACAATTCAGGATTAGGTATAAAAGTGGTCATTGTACAGGTAAAGTTTCGGTCTACCTTTGGTCCTTACTTTGCCTGGTTTGAGATCAGGTAACCTTATTAATGTTATGTGCACCACCCCCTGCCAGTTTCTGGCTACTGCCAATCCCTTTCTTATAGTATTATGGTAAATGTTCAGGATGAGTCTATGAGTGAGAACATATGGTACTTAGTACTTTGTTTCTGTGATAAATCACTGAGTGTTATAGACAATAAATCCCTCCAAGTTGATGTGAAGTCAATAATTTTGTTCTTCTTTATAGCTGCATAATATGTACCACCTTTGTTATCCAGTCCAGCTTCGATGGGCAGTACAGTTGGTTTCATGTTTTTGCTATTGTAAATAGTGCTGCAGTAAACATGTGTGTGCAGGTATCTTTTTTGTGTAGCGATTTAAGTTCCTCTGGGTATATTCCCAGAAGGGGGATTGCTGGATTATACGGAAGGTCAGTTTTTAGATCTTTTAGGAATTGCCACACTGTTTTCCACAGAGGTTGAACTAGTTTGTATTCCCATCAACAGTGTAGATGCATTCATTTTTCTCCTCATCCTGCCAGCATCTGTTGTTTTTTGTTTTAGTTTTAATAGTGATGACCATTCTTACTAGAGTTAGGTGGTATCTCAATGTGGTTTTGATTTGCGTTTCTCTGATGATTAGTGAGGCTGAGCATTTTTTCATGTGTCTGTTGGCTGCTCATATATCTCCTTTTGAGAAGTGTCTTTTTATGTCTTTTACCCATTTTTTAATGGGGCTGATTGTTGTTTTTTTCCTTTTGGCACATTCGAGTTTCTTACAGATCCTGAATGTTAGATCTTTGTCAGATATGCAGTTGGCAATTTTTTTCCCCCCTTTCTATGGGCTATCTCCCTGCTTACATGATGGTTTCTTTTGTTTTAGCAAAAGAAGCAAAGTAGGTGGTGTCACATTTCCACACCTTCTATGTCTTAATCATCCCAGAGCCCAGTATCAAGTAAATGGGAACCACTCATGGTCACAAAACCCACTAGAAGTATTCAATTATTTATGTAGCCAATCCTAAACTGTTTACCCTGCCCTGCATTGCTTTTCCTCAGGAAAACTTAATAAAGGCTCCAGCCTCAGCCAACCCTCTCCTGTCTTCTACCAACTGACTCAAACCTAGTACTTCTACTAGTCCTTCACTGCATGCTGTAACCCCTTAACTGGGACCTGTGAGTATTACTTTGTACTGCATCTCTTCTTGTGGCTGCACCTGACTGACCACAACATAAAAGAACATAGAACAATCATGTATTCTAACTCTCTCATAGGAGGTCTTACTTTCATATTTATTTTGTGATTTTGAAAGTGAGCTAATGTGTCTTTGGCCTTTTCTTCTGGAAATTATTTAAAGTCCAGTTTGAAGTTTTCCACTTTCGGAAAAATTTCCATTTAGTTATACCAGTCATTTGACGCACCGACAACACAGGAATCTTTTAAGTTAAATTCTGTTCATGAGGAGTTTTTGACCATGTAGATTTAGACCACAAAATTAAGTGAGGACTGACTTGACTATAAATTGTTCTGGATGTTGTTCCAGTATCATTCCATACACAGAGCCATTGAGATGAGAATTACTGTTTAATCCTTCTATCATTAATTTAGTTTTTATTTACCTTTTTACATAAGGTATATTCAATTGAATTCTAAATTCTGATTAGTTTTTTATTAGACTTCTAAACTTGATTAAGCCCTAAACTTCTTCTTCTGTCTTCTACACTCCAAGTAGTCATGAAAATAAAAGCGTAACATATCCAGTGGTGAGCATACACTGACTATCTGAATAAATGTTGAATTTGGTGCTTGGTTGTCTATCTAATTTTATTTTGTGTTTTCTAACAATATTTATTTTCTGGATTTTAAGATGTATAAGTTTTTAGACTAACTAATTTAATATACACTGAAAATTGAAGCACACATTTAAAATAATTATGACTTTCAACATTTAACTGTTTTATCTGGTGTGTGTTTGCTTGATACTTTTAATTGAAAGAGGGATATAGCTTTTTTTAGTATATAATTTTATCCTATTTAATCCTTAATACTTTTAGCACAAAATTTTAGCACAAATTTATCTGTATGCAAATACAATGTGCATTTCTGTGTTTTATTTTGTTTACTTTTTCTTAATATGCTCTTACCCCCTTTATTCAACATTTCTGTAACATTTTGTTTCTCACCAAGTTTCTATAGATTAGCTTTAACTTATTGTTAGTATTGGAATTAACTCAATTAATATAAGCTTATTATTGGAATTTAATCTCTTTTATTTTCCAAGAAGTGTGCAAACCAAGAACAAGTGTGAGATTCCATTTGGTCATAGTTCCAGGCTTAGGAGGCCATGTCATTCTGCCATATTTGGCTTTCATCCTGAAGAAAACAAGAGGTCCCCAAAGTGCTGCTGGAAGTTTAGAAAATATATTTACACTCCACTGGTAGAAAATTTAAAAAGAAGTTTTAATTTTTTTAATTTAAGGACAATTACCAGAAATTGTACATAGATCTAATTGCATTCCTTTGATAAAATTTAGCAACATGGACACACACAACTACAAATTAGTAAAAAGTATTTAATCCTATTATCTGCTAAGTCTGCTTATTGACAACCGCAGTCTAAAGTGACACAATTTGGAAAACAGAAAACATTAGATTGTCACCCTGTCAAATTATATATATAATATATAATATTATATAAAATTATATATAATATATAAAATTATATATATATAATATAGCCACTAAGTTTGCTTCTTTTAGCAAATAACAACAAAATCTTCACCTCCTTCTATCTTCTCTTAAAAATTGACTAATTCTAGCTAAGTACTCTCATGAAGGACTTTAATAGAAGTGGCAATAAATGCACACACACAAAAAATTTTACATTTTTCACTGTTAGCCCTAGTGATGATTTTTAATGCTATCCAAAATTGTAAGGACATGACTTCCATTATATCACAGGCATCATCATATTGCTAGCCTTCAATATGTGACTTTTGCTTCCTATCCTCTTCTATCATTCCAATCTACATATTTTTGGTTCTGTCATACATAGCATACAACCTTAAAATTTCAAATTGTTATTTGTTAGAATTAGAGTCACCTGAGAGACTTTCAAAACATGAAAAATTGGAGATAAACCAAAAAAAGTGTATTTTTTTGGATTTTCCAAAATTGTCAAAAGTAGGCATGCCAATGTTGATATATTGTCCCATATCTACAAGAACACAGACTTTTGCTCCTATTTTTTTCACATGGAAGATTTTTCATTCTGAAGGTCATTTTAGGGATCAAAATGGCTGGTAGTTTTAAATTCACTACATGCTCACTCTGATTGGAAGGAGAAAGAAAGAATGACTTTTAATATTAAAGTTAGTGACTGGAATTTAGAGACACTACCTCTGCTTGTATGTGTAGGAAGGAAATGGTTAAGCCTCCAATCTACATTTTTGAAAAAAGGAAAGAAATCTCCTCATCCCTTTTAGTGTCCTTTTAAGCAAGTTACTCACAGACTTCCTGACCAAAAAAGAAAACCAAAAAAAATCTAAATACACTTGTCAGCAGAAAATTCTGCATGAATGAGACTCTTTCAGAAGTCACTTAACAGGCTTTCCAGAATTATTTTGGTTTGTTTGTTTTGATTAGTTAATTTTATTATTATAATATTTTCATATCAATGACCTTAGGGGTAGAAATGATTTTTTGTTACATGGATGAATTATATGCTGGTGAAGAAATTTGGGCTTTAAGTGTACCCTTTACCCAACTAGTGTACATTGTACCTGATAGGAAATTTTTTTATCTCTCAGGCTCCTTCCACTCTCCTCTCTTCTGAGTCCCCAGTATCTGTTATACCATTTTATATAAGTGATCAGTTGATGGACACCTAGGTTGATTCCACATGTTTGCAATTGTGAATTGTGCTGCTATAAACATGCAAGTGCAGGTATCTTCTTTGTATAATAACTTCTTTTCCTTTAGACTGATACTCAGTAGTGGAATTGTTGGATCAAATGATAAATCTATTTTTAGCTCTTTGAAAAATATCCTTAATGTTTTCCATAAAGGTGGTACAAATTTACATTCCCATCAGCAGTTTATAAGTGCTTCCTTTTCACATCTGTGCCAATATCTATTGCTTTTTTGACTTTTAAAAAATGTCCATCATGATTGGGATAAGGTGGTATCTCACTGTAGTTGTAATTCGCATTTCCCAGATGATGTTGAATATTTTTTCATATGTTCATTGGCCATTTGTATGTCTTCTTTTGAGAAGTATCTGTTCATGTCATTTGTGCACTTTTCAATGGGGTTGTTTGTTTGGTTTTTTTTTTTCTTGCAGAGTTGTTTGGGTTCCTTGTAGATTCTGTATGCTCTTTTCTTTCTTTTTTTTTTGTCAGAAGCATAATTGGCTAATATCTTCTCTCATTATGTAGGTTGTCTATTTATGCTTTTTTTTTCTTTTTTCTTTTGCAAAAGTTTTATAGTTTAATTAAATCTTATTTATTTACTTTTGTTTTTGTTGCATTTTGGGTCTTAGAAATAAATTATTTGCTTAGGCCAATATCTAGAAGAGCTTTTTCCTGGCTTTTCTTCTAGAATTTTTATGGGTTGGGGTCTTATATTTAAGTCTTTAATTCCTTTGAATTAATGTTTGTATATGGTGAGAGATAACCAGTTTCATTTTTCTGCATGTAGCTATCCAATTTTCTCAGAATTATTTGTTAGTCTGTCTTTTTCCAGTGTATATTGTGTTGAAAATCAATTGATTATAGATATTTGGCTTTATTTCTGAATTTCTTATTATGTTTTGTTAGTCTATATGTCTACTTTTGTACCAATATCATAGTGTTTTGGTTACTATAGCCTTATATTATAATTTGAAGTCAGACAATGTGATACCTCCAGCTTTGTTCTTTTTACTTTTGATTCCATATGAATGTTAGGGTTGTTGTTTTTTTTTTAATATGTGAAAAATGATGTTGAATCTGTAAATTGGCTTGGGTACTATGGTCATTTTAGCAATATTAATTTTCTAATAGGATATTTTTTCATACATTTGTGGTCATCTGTGATTTCTTTCATCAGTATTTTGTAGTTTTCCTTGTAAAGATCTTTCACCTCCTTGATTAAATATATTCATAGGTAATTTTATTTATGTATTCATTTGTATATTTTTTTGCAGCTGTTGTAAATGGGATTGAGTTCCTGATTTGATTCTCAGATTGGTTGTCATTGTTGTATTTCTATGCTATTGATTTGTGTGCATTGATTTTATGACCCAAAACATTACTGAATTTATTTATCAAGTCTAGGAGTCTTTATGGCTTTCTAGGTATAAAATTGTATCATCACCAAACAGAAATAATTTGGTTCTTCTTTTCCAATTTGGATGACCCTCGTTTCTCTTTCCTTCTTTCTCTCTCTCTCTCTTTTTCTTTCTTTCTTTCTTTCTTTCTTTCTTTCTTTCTTTCTTTCTTTCTACCTGATTTATCTGCCTAGAACTTCTAGTAAAGTCTTCAATAAAAGTAGAATAAGTGAGCATCCTTGTCAGTTCCAGTTCTAAAGGGAAGTGCATTCAACTTTTTCTCACTCAGTGTGATGTTGGCTATTTTGTTGAGGATTTTTTTCATGAACAAATGTTTGATTATATCAAATGTATTTTCTCTGCCTATTGAATTAATCATATAATTTTTGTGTTAATAATTTTTATTTGGTGAATCAGTTATTGGCTTTCATATGTTAAACAGTCTTTGCATCCTTAGGATAAAAACTGAAATTGATGTGTTCGTGGAATCAGCTTGCTGGCATTTTTGTTGAAAATTTCTGCATCAGTGTTTATCAAGATATTGGTCTGTAGTTTTCCTAAATGTGATATTAAGATGTCAATATGTTATCTTTTTGTCTTTTTCATGTAGGCCTTAACTGCTATAAATTTTCCTCTTAGCACATCTTTTGTTGTATCACAGAGGTATTGATAACTTGTGTTGCTGTTCTCATTCATATTAAAAATCTCTTCCAGATAAGTAAAGCTGAGGGAATTAGTCACCACTAGACTGGCCCTATGAGAAATGCTCAAAAAAGTTCTAAATGTAGAAATGCACATGGTATCACACTGGGTACCTGGTCCACTATCAGGGGTAGGGAAGGCCAGCTAGAAACCCAAATTTCATTTACATACAACTTATCTATGTAGCAAAACATCACTTGTATCCCACAACTCTAAAATAAAAACAAAGCAAATGAAATTAGATGAAATGTCAAAATGTACCAGTAGAAAAAAAGACTTCAACATATAAAAATCACAAGTCTTATAAAACAGTGACACAATAGAAAAAAACAAAACAACTAGGTAGCAATCAACATAATGACTAAAACCAGTACCTCACATATTATTATTAATTTGAATGTAAACAGTCTAAATACCTCATTTAAAAGATATAGATTGTCAAAATGGATTAAAAATTAAAACACACATACACACACACACACACACACACATACACACACACACACACACACACACTCTAAATATCTGCTGCATTTAAGAGACCTACTTAACCCACAAAGATTCTTGTAGACTCAAGGTAAAGGGGTGGAAAAATGATTTCATGCAAATGGAAACAAAAAATGAACAGGAGTGGCTGTTTCTATATTAGATAAAAGGAACTTTAAATCAGTAACAGTGAAAAAAATAAAGAAGGTCGTTATATGATGATAAAAGGATCCCAGTTTTATAAAACAAATTACATTGGACCTAAGAAAAAAGACAACAATATAATAATAATGGCAAGATTCAATACTCCCCTGACAATAGCAAGCAGATTATTGGAGCAGAAAGTCAACAATGAAACAGTGGACTAAAACTGAACACTAGAACAAATGAACCTGGCAAACATTTACAGAGCACTCTACCCTAGAATTAAAGAATATGAATTATTCTTATCAGCACATGGAATATTTTCTAAGATAGACCATATGATAGACCACAAAACATATCTCAATAAATTTAAAAATGGACTGGATAAAGAAAATTTGGTATGTATACACAATAGAGTATTATGTAGCCTAAAGAAGAACAAAATCATTGCCTTCACAGCAACTTGGATGCAATTAGAGACCATCATACTAAGTGAACGATCACAGAAACAAAAACCTACCAATTGATCTCACCAATAGTGAATCCTGATCATTAGTCACATTAGCACAAGGGTGAGACTGGTAGTTGCTAGGCCTGCTAGGGGAGGAAGAGAAGGAAGAGGAGGGGGACACATGACAACACAAAGTATACCTGGTCCACTACCAGGGGAAGTGAGGGCCACATAGAAGTCCAAATTTCACCATCATACTGTCTACTTATGTTGTACATCCGCATTTAAACCCCACAACTCTTTAATACATAATTTTTTTTTAAAAAAAGAAATAATATTAAGTACTTTCTCAGACCACAGTGAAAATCAGTTCAAAGAAGAACTCTCAAAACCATATAAATCCATAAAATTACACAATCTGCTCCCAAAAGATTTTTGGGTCAACAATGAAATCAAGATGAAAATTAAACATTTTCTAAAATGTCTAAGATTGTTTATGAAAAACAATCATAAAATCTATGGATGTATAGGCAATGGCTCCCTGGAAAATATTACTCAAACTCTATCACTATCTGAATATAAAATGGAAATGTATTGAACTGAAATGACTTTCTTCTGTGTAAGTAATACAACTACACACATCACTTAAATGCCTCATATTTGAGTCAGGTCCAGAGTAAGATTGATGAAAAAGAGCTAGGAAAGCCAGGGTGAAAGACGTGGATCTCTGTTTTCCAAGTGTCTTGTGATTACTTGTGTAATCAAAATTACCAGTAAAATTTAACGTGGGGTAATATCTCTGATTCATCTGTGATTAACTTGACAAAACACAACTTTATGGTGTTTTATTCTCCTTGGCCAGTACTTAGTCATATATTCACACATGGAGGCATATTAGGCTAAAGTATACTTCTAATATGAAAGATCATGTGAGATCATGTACCCAGTTAATTATCAGACGTTCTGATTTTACCTTTAAAAAAGGTAATTAATATTGAAGGACAATTGGGAGTTTCCATAATTCACTTCTAAGTATGTATCCTTATAAACATGTATCAAAAGACATGCTTGAAAATGCTCACACATTGAAACTGATACATATATTGGATATCCTAAGTAGTAATGAAAATGGTTGCCTTTGTTCCTTTGTCTCCTTACCTAAAAAGTTTTATCAACAGCAGCCACATGTATACAGAGAGTGAAATCCAGTCCATGGTCCTTGAATCACTGAGATCAGAGATGAGATGTCAGCACCTTCTTCTGGAAAGATTTTATCAGGCCAGAACGCCCCCCCCACCTTGATTATTATCAAAGATCAAAGTATGTCCAGAAAATGCTTTCTCATTCTTGCTTCTGGGATTTCCGCAGCTGGTCACTGGATTTTGTTTCCTGATGCCAAATGCCTCCTCCTGGTCTACAGCAGAGCTCTTGAATTTGCTCACATCATGATACTATATCTGAACAGACACTGAGAATCAGGACTATAACGGACTGAGAAGGGTAGCAGGCATGCAGTCACAATGCTGAAGCTGTCCTCCAAGAACCATGCCCTCTATCTATCATTTTTATAAGATAAATGTAGCATATATAGTATGGTTTTGTTTTCATAAAAGTATTTCTGTTAGTCCGTCTGGAAAAATGTAGAAAATATACCTGATCAACTTAATGTCATCTACTGTTATTTTTGAGAGAATTAGGACCAAGTTTTAAAAATTATTCTGTAGGTATCCAACATTGCTGTAATTATTTATATAATCACATAACTTAAAAAGTAACATTTTTTCTCAAAATCTCTCCTTTAAAAAGCCTGTTTCCTCTGAACATACAAATTAAAGACAATTCCCCTGCAGATAATGACCTTAAATGCACAGATATAAGACATTCTATAGTTGTAACGGTTTACCTCATAATTTATTGGAAATTTGGTAAAATTAAACATTATGTTGAAGGGTTATAAAAAAAAACCCTATCTAATAAAGATCATGCATTTCTATGCAAATGGCTTTGAAGAAGTGCACTTCAAATTCAGCTTAGCATGTTACATTGAACCTCTGTTGCAAAAAAAAAAACAACACTTCTATATCAAGACAATATAATGCTAAAGCCAATGTTGCAAAAATAAGTTTCTGCTTATTTATTTTATTTATTTATTTTTTTGAAAGCGGATTTATTAAGAGGACACAAAAACTCCCATAGTGGAAGGGGACCCGAGGGGGTTGCTCAAGTTTCTGTTTAACTCACAATATTTCTAAAGTCAAACAATCTATATAATCTAATAAATTAGTTTTTTTAATCAGCATACACTTTTACAATCACTTTATAAAATATAATTTTGTAAGGAGGCACTTTTCGTTCAATTAACTATAGATTCTGTATGTCTTGTGTATTTTCACCTAGGTAAAATGCAACTGTTGAAACTTTATATTCGTTCTTCATGTCTAATCAGTGCACATGCATAGCAGTGTGAAGGGACCAATTCTCTGCATACAATTTCAGTAGCTAAGGTGAATTTTCTGTCCTGTTTCTTTGGCTCAAATTAATAATTGAGTTCTTCAAAATACAATATAATTAGTCATCTTTAATCAAGTGAATAAATTGAGTAATAAGAAGCTGCCCAGTGATCACTCTCTGGAGAAGTCCATTAATTCATGTATACACTTGAGCCTTTCACCCAGAGAGAGGTCACTTATACTGTCTGTGCTGACTGCCATGCTAAGTGAATTTCAGGCTGGGTAAACATCTATCTTGTTTCATGAAAAAAAGTAGTTTAAGTACCTGGATAACCTTAAAGACTTCAAGCCCCAAATGAGTAGATGAGAGACTTTCTATTTTAAAACCAAATAAGCAGGCTATGAAATGTTTAGCATTTCTTCCTAGTTCAGGATGTGAGTTTATTGACATGAAGTTTCTTTTTCAAAAGCAACAGACAAAACATATTAAAAATAGATTTTTTATTATATTTCTTTTGATTTAAGCATTTTATAAATTGCAACAATACACACAATATAATCCAAACAGACAAAGAGCTTCAGACAGGCAATCATGTAATGTGTCAGAGTTAGACCACACACAATCTTTTATAAAAGAAAAGAAAGATGTTTTACTTTTTTGATTGTTTGTCATAATATAACAATTTTACAAAAGTGCTACATTCAAACTAAAAACTAAGATTCAAATCCGTTCAGATTAAACAAAAAGAAAAGAGCATAAATCTTGAATAAAGTATTCATATATTAAAAGCACAACACCCTTGGGACAACTCAAACGAAAGCCACAATGCTGCACATCTCAGTGCTACATCTCAAGTCACAGCCACATCCTGCTTATAAGTTTTGTATTCATCTTACAATATGATATGTTGTTTTCTAAACAATAAATTCCATAGGATCTAGGGAAACTGAAAGTCATATTCCCAATTTCCTGCTAGAATGTGAGACAGGTTTCAGGGGCATTTTTTGCATTTTTGGAGTTAGTGAGAAAAGAATACTGGTATTTTTATAGTGCTTACAATTTTACTTTCATGAATTTGCTGCTTCGAATATGTGATGTCAGCAACAATGCATACTTACCATGGGTACAGCAACATACTCTACCAGGTGATATTTTCTCATTATCACAAATAGAAAAATAAAATTTAGTTGAAGAACCTAACTTAGTTAGGATCACTCCAATGGCAAATGTCACAAGAATATCTGACTTTAAGACTCATTCACTTTCAAATACTATAAGTGGAACTGATCAACATATGAATGTGATTAATATTCCATGGCTACCTGTAGTCATGGTGGGACAGACTATTTCCATCATATCTTTATCTGATAGAGCTTTTTATTTCATATGAACACAAGATATGAGTCTTTTTATTTCAGAAATTAAAGTGGAAGCTAAATTTTATATTATTCATATTGAGATAATGTTTCATGCTAAGAACAGCTGAATCAAGAGACAGCATGCAAGAAAAAAAAGGAGCATAAAGCATAACCATAGTACATGCCCAAATATTGACAATAACAGAGTGAGAGTTTTAAATATTTTAAAAGGAAAATCAAAAGAGAAAATCAGGTGCCACAGAGCCCTATCAAGAAAAACTGAAGTATTGGGAGGTCAAATATGAGACTTGAGATGACAAGGCAGAATGTGAATTTCTCAAGCTGAATATGCAAAACAAGTAGGGAGCCAAGCACAGATTCTTTTGGACGACAGGGAGGTAAAAGAAGACATGATAAAAATGTACTAACATTTTATATTCGTGGCAATCTCTCAGATAGCAAATGTGATGAAAATACTGGTGAAAAAAGATTTTAGATAGATCCCTCTATAGAAAATAATTCCTATCATTAAGGTGAGAGATGCTGAAGACCTAAATATAACAACGTGCAAACTAGAGGAACTTTATTTTATAAAGTACTTCAGATTACTGGGTCAGAGATTTTGTATTGACCTTTGCTAAATAATATCTCATAATTTGAAATTAAGAGACATGGCTATTTTCTATCACCTTATCCTAAAAAAAAAAAAATGATGAAAACCCTGTTACCACATGGTTATGTATGCTAGTATCATTAAAACATGGAAGACTTACAAATTAATTTGTGTGAACAGGACAATAAAAGTTCTAAAATAAATATCTGAGAACAGATATATAGAAAATAGGAAATAAGAAGAGATAAAACATATGCTTAGCTTATGCATATATTGTGAAACTATGTCAATAGATATCTTTTGAAATGTGTACAAACCTAAATCTTTGTCCCTATGTGACAAGGCAGTGGGACCATAAGCAGAGTAAGATAGAATTGACAATATAGTAACATTCTCATAGCAGAACACAAATGAATTCTTCCCACCTCTGTCTCTTTCTGCTTTGATCATGGTCATAAATGGTGTGACAATATCATCATTTTAGTCAAGTGAAGATCTGAATTAGAACTTTAATGAATGACATATTTTTACCTTATTTAAATTAACTCAATAAACAAAAGATTCTAACATAGACCAGAACATCTAAATTAGAAGTTGTGTCAAGCATAAGCAAGGTTTTGGAATCTGGGACCTTTCATACAGAGAGCAAAAGGGAATGCAAATTGACACAACCAATATGGAGAACTTTTTGGCAGCATCTCCTAACACTAAATATGTGAACCTAAAATTTTAATTATAGCTACATACCCAATAGAAATGTATACATATATGTTCAGCTAAAGAAATATATTAAAATGTTCACAGAAACACCATTTATGATAACCACAAATTGAAAATTACCCAAATGCTCATCAACAGAATAAATAACTGAATTGCATTATATTCATCCAATAGATGATGAAATTTAGAATAGGTGAACTGTAAACATGTGCAACAAAACAAATTCATTTCAGAAGTTAACGTCAAGCTAAACAAACTAGAGAAAAAAGAGTAGCTATCGTATCACTCTTTGAGCGACACACACAAAGAGAAAGGGGAGAGGAAAGGGGGAGACAGAGAGAGAGAGAGAGAGAGATTGAATTAGTTCAAGAACAAGGCAAACAAATGGCTACCCTTGGTGATATAGGAAATGGAAGAACACCTAGTGAAATTTCTGAATGTTTCAGTAAATTGATGAAACTCAATGTGAGAACTGGATTTATGAGTTATGTCCTATGTGAAAAACTATCAAGCAGTAATCATTTATTTACTATCTTATATGTGTATGTTATATACTAATTGTATTAGTATGCTAGAGCTGCCATAACAAAACGCCGAGGCTAAGTGTCATAAACAATTGAATTTTTTTTTTTTTTTTTTTTAGCAGTTCTGGAGATTAGAAGTCCCAGATAAAACAACCAGCAAGACTGGTTTTCTTTTTAGGTCTCTATTCTTAGCTTCCAGATGGCCACTTCCTCACATGTCCTCAAATGACCTTTCCTTTGTGCATGTACATCATAGGTATCCTTTTTTTTTTTTTTTTTTTTTTTGAGTTGGAGTCTCACTCTGTTGCCTAGACTGGAGTGCAGTGGCACATTCCCAGGCACCTCAGCCTCTACTTGCCGGACTACAGCGATCCTTCCACCTCAACCTTCCAAGGAGCCAGAACTACAAACGTGCTACCTCGCCTGGATAATTTTTTATTTATTGTAGAGATGAGGTCTCGCCAATTTGCCAGGGCGGGTCTTGAACCCGCGGGCCCAGGCAATCCACTTACCTCGGCCTCCCAAAGTGCTGGGATTACAGCCTGAGCCTCCAAGCCCAACCGGGTATCAATTCTTGTAAGAGCACCCATCATACAAGACCCCATCCTTATGATGTCATTTAACCATAACAGTCTTATTAAAAGTATCTTCAACTATCTCCAAATACAGTTATGTTGGAGATTAGAGTTTCAATAAGTCAGTTTGGGAGGGAGGATACAATTTAGTCCATAACACCAATGAAAAGAGTCACACACACACAAAAAAAAAAAAAGAAAAGAAAAAGAAACAGCATCTACAATATGAAAAGTATCTTACACGGCAGTTATCTTCCCTCATTCTTACCTCTTCTGCTCTTGTAGTTCCCTTATAGATTTTAGTGGTCTGTTTCCTTCTTCACTTCTATGTCTGTATCAACCATATTATGCATCTACCATTAACCAGCGGACTAAGCATTATTATAAAGAGTTGGAAATTTTTATCAATAAAACATTGTTAAACATTGAACATATGCGTATTATTATCTTTTTGGGGGGGGGGGCAAGACATTTCCCTTTGGTCTTTCAAAATTAAGATTGTGTTAAGAAATATATCAGCCGGGCTCGGTGGCTCAGCCTGTAATTCCACGCTTTGGGAGGCTGAGGTGAGTGGATTGCCTGAGCCCGCGGGTTCGAGACTCGCCTGGGCAACTTGGCGAGACCTCATCTCTACAATCAATCAAAAATTAGCAGGGCGTGGTAGCGCGCACCTGTAGTTCCAGCTACTTGGAAGGCTGAGGCGGAAGGAACGCCGGAGCCCAGCAGGTCGAGGCTGCGGTGGCCGGGAGCGGCCACTGCCCTCCAGTCTGGGCGACAGAGTGAGAGTGAGACTCCAACTCAAAAAAAAAAAAAAAAAAGAAAGAAAAAGAAAAGAAAAAAGAAATATATCAAATCTCATTTTTTCAAACCACTTTCAAATGCCAAAAAAAGTTTTGAGATTCAAGTAAAACCTTAACATTACATTAATTAATAAATACTCACTATAGAATTAATAAGAAATTCAGTTGACAAATTTTATTAAGCCTAAAACAATTTAAGATCGAATTAGGAAATAATTTTTAGTTGGGTGGGGTGGCTCATGCCTGTAATTCCAGCACTTTGGGAGGCAGAGGCAAGAGAGTTGTCTGAGTTGAGGGGTTTGAGATCAGCCTGGGCAATTTAGCAAGACCTCTTCTCTAGAATAAATCAAAAAATTAGCCAGGCATGGTGGTGTGCAGCTGTGGTTCCACCTACTTGGAAGCCTGAGGCAGAAAGATTGCCTGAGCTCAGCAGATCAAGGCTGCAGAAGTTGTGAGCATGCCACTGCTCTCCAGTCTGGGCAACAGAGTGATATTCCTACTCAAAAAAAAAAAAAAAAAAAGAATTATTAAAGCTGAAGATTTTAACAATTAAATGTGTTAAAATCTGTATTGTGCTTAAATACGTTTAATTTACCAATATTCTATCATATCTGATTTTGTTGCTGAATAATACACAACAGCAGTGTCTGATCTGGGATTATACAGCCTGTTCTTGGAACTTTCTAACAATTTTAGAAACTTTAGATACCCAAGGTAAGAACTTTGAAGTTAGATGAACTGTAATCCTTGAATAAAATAAATGTAACACCCAAGATTTCCAATACAAACCATATACAATATATTTCAAAAGTATACCCAAAGTAAAGACTGAAATACACAGTAACTAATCCATAGCCTCTGGGGCATATGAAGACCTGGCTTATTTTTTTTCCACAGCTTAAATATTTGAATTTAGCTGTTTTCTGCATTTAAACAAGTGTTGCTTATAACATCCTTAATAACAAAAACTACAAAGCTTTCATAAACACTAGCCCATACTTACATTATATTAAATACATAAATAATCATATTAAATAAATTCAAGTTGTTCAAGAGTATGAAATGTTTTGCATATGATATTATATGCTGAAGAAAGACTATTTAGAATAACTTTGTCAATTTTCATGCACAACTAGATTGTACATCTATTTTTCTACATGGTAGTTAAAATTAAAATGATGACACATCCTGATCATAACATATGTAAAAATGTGTTACAATCAGAGATCTGCAGGTTAAAAATATTTTTTTAAAAAATTTCAGGAAATGTTATGTTGTTATTGCCATGTACATGCAGTTAGACCTGTGATGGTTGCATATGTGCTGAGCGAATATAGACATTTTTTTCCTTATCATTATTCTCTAAACAATACAGTATATCAATGATTTACATAGAATTTACATGTTTTAATGTTTATCAATATATATTTTATTTTTATTAATATAAAATATTTATATATGTATGAGGTACATGTGAATATTTTTTATCCGCATAGAATGTGTAATAATCAAGTCAGGGTATTTGGAGTATTCATCATCTTGATTATTTATCATTTGTATATATTGATAATATTTCAAATACTCTCTCCTAGCTATTTTGAAATATATATTGTTGCTAACTACAGTCACCCTACTCCACTATCCAATGTTGGGGCTTTTTTGTTCTATTTAACTGTATGCCTGTAGCTATTAATCTTCCTCTTTTTATCTCCCCACTCACTAACATACTCATCCCAGACTCTGGTATCTCTCATTCTGTCTTCCTTCTGCATGAGATTTTTGTATGTCCCACATATGAGTGAGAACATGCAGTATCTGTTTTACTGTGCCTGACTTATTTCACTTAAAAAAGCCTTATTTCCATCCATGTTGCTGCAAATGACATAATTTCAATCTTTTTATGGCTTAGTAGTATTCCATTGTGTATATGTGCCACATTTTTTTTATCCATTTATGCCCTGATGGTGCTTAGATTGATTCCTATCTTTGCTATTGTCAATAGCAACATGATAAACATGAGACTGTAGACACATCTTTGTTACATAGATTTATTTTCCTTTAGATTAATACCCAGTAATGAGGTTGCTGCATCATATGGTAGTCCTATTTTTAGTGTTTGGGGTATTACAAATAATCTAGAGATGATCTGAAGTTCATGGAAGGATGTGCATAGGTTATATGCAAATATTGCATTATTTTGTGTAGAAGCCTTAGCATTTGTTAATGTTGCTATCTGTGGACATCCAGAAATCAATCCATTGTTGACACTGAGAAATGACTATATTTTGAAGATAAAGTCAATATAATTCACTAATAGTCCATGAAATGTGAGAGGAGAGGATTCAATATTTATATCTCTCTATCTCTATCTCTACCTCTGTCTACATCATCTTTCTATATCAACATCTATATATTGAGAAACTGAGAGGATAATGCAGCTAGTGACTGGCATGATAAAGATTGTGAGTTAGATTTTAAGGGAAATAATCAGGAGTTCATTTTCAAATATGTTGACTATGCCTTCTTAAATTTATGTAGGTGATTTTATGTCCTAGCTACTTAAGTACATGTAGAAATGCCACAGACTTTTCTCACATAGATGTCTGCATAAGTGTATTTAAACAAGACAGAATAAAGTAGGAGGACAGAAAGTTACTTTTTTTCCTGAACATTAAAAATAAAAGGTCATGGAAATACATTTCAAAGGCAAAATTAAAATTATATGATAATCTCATGATGCCTCAGTTTCCCATATTAGAAAATCAACTAATTTGAATATTTCCTGAGGATATCAGAATGACGGCAAAATGATTTATATTGGAATAAATTGATTTTATTATATGTGTAGAAAGATGAGACATATTTCTGGAAATGCATACATAAATTTAAATATATTTTCAAACAGTAAGTATGTAGCATTTTCCAGTATTTCACTATGGTATTATGAAGTCAATTTGATTTCTCAATTGAATGAACATTCTCACACTCTTTTATTCATGCAATGAAGAACTGAAAGGTTTGTCATTTATGATTACATTGTGAAGTTTTCACTGGGGGAAGGAATGGAAAAAATGTATATTTATTTTATTTTATTAAAATTCCTCTCAGTCACCTTCAATGAATATTAGGTTCATTTCATTTAGTGCTGTTTGCACTAAATTAAGAGACTATAAATCTTAATTGTTTTTTATGAATGGCAAAACAAAATTTCTCTTAAAATAAAATTAAAAAGAAATCAACAGATCTGAATTTAAGAAAATAAATTTTTAAAAGGGCCTATTTTTCAGATTAAATGATAAACCGGGATGTTGTCTTAAAGAACCAAAATTTTCTAACACATGGTATCTTAAATGAAAGCTTACAAGAATTCAGTGGCACGCTCCCGGGCCACCACAGTCTCAATCTGCTGGGCTCAGCGATACTTTCACTTTAGCCTTCCAAGTAGCCGAAACTACAGGTATGTGCTACCACGCTTGGCTAATTTTTGATTTATTGTAAAGACAAGGTCTTGCCAAATTGCCCGGGTGGGTCTCTAACCCGCAGGCTCGGACAATCCACTCGCCTTGGCTTCCCAAAGTTCTGGGATTACAGGTTGAGCCACCAGCCCCTGCCTGAGTAATACAATTATTAAAGGGATTGTGCTTTTATACCATAATGCCTGAAATGGAAGAAAATAATTTCTCTGAAAGAATGTCTCAGAACAACATCACAAACACCAATTTCCATCTAGAAGATTTAGATGATCATTTAATATATTTGAATTTTAGGTTATAATCTAAAAAAAACAAACCTATTCTTTGACCAGACAAAAGTAAGGGAATATATACAAAAAAATTATGTGTGATTTTATTTGGGCATAATACACTCTGAAATTATGAATATTTTGTCTTGGTCATTGAACAAAATTATTTGGATTATTAATACATTTCTTTCACATTTAAGGCACTCTAGACCAGAAAACATTCAGTTTCTAATAAGATAATACTGTGATAAAGAGATATAATGATGGAAGCAACAAGCTGCAACTCTACCATACTATTAATACTAATTTAACCTTCCAAGTTTTATGTTTTCATGACCTGTTGATTCTTGGCCATCTCAACTTCAACATTCCCAGGTAGCTACAAACTAATGTTTATCAAATAGGTATGTTATTCAACACAGAAACCTAAAAATATTTCTCATATAGCAAGTTAAATTATAATAAAAAATGAAACAAAATTATGTTGTATTATAGTTTTTGTATTTTTAATTTAAAAATTAATGTATTTCTTATATTTATGGTAATCTAATCATCCATTTGTCCCAGATAATTTTTTTTCATTTTTCAATGTGCAGGTTTGACAACTGTTTAAGATTGTATTTTTAAGCACTATTGCATATTTAAAAATTTTAAATTATATCATGAAAAATATAACTTTTATAGGAATGCAATATGTGTTAAAAGATGAGTAGAAAATTAATTTACAAATAAGTTTTAGGCTAACTGGAAAATACCTTTTTACTTTTGCATGAGTTTTGCTTATTTCTAATTATCCTGAAAATCAAAATAATCTGCCTTTTCCCCAATGATTAGCCAATATATATATATATATATATATATATATGTCCCATCCATTTTACTCAATTTAAAATGGAAATATCCATGCTATGATTTTGCAACCAAAGCAATCTTTATTCTGTTAATTGGATATCAATAAATAATGTATTTATCTGTAATAACAATATAATATAATAATCAAATATAATATATAATAGCATTTCATTATAGTATATTCCAGACATCTAAAAATCTCTGCATCGTGAAGTTACCAATTCTAAATATGATTATTTAGAATGCTTAATGTGCTCTAACATAGTAAAGGTTTTTTTCTTGTTTGGTTTTTGTTGTTTTGTTTTGTTTTTGCATTGCCAACCTCAAATTATTTTGTAGCTTGAAGACATTTTGTTACCAGCACTATTATATCCCATATATGATCCATAAGTGTCAAAATATTTTGTTCTTTTAAAATTTTTGCCCTGTTCAATATGATTCATGTGTCATAAATAATAAAAAAATCATTTTTGATGTTGTCTTCTGTTTGTGCTGTTGGAAGTGTAAATATTTTTCTCTACTTGTGTTGCTTTTTAATAATTAAATGGCTGAAAATTGAACATTAGATAATCCGTAAATAATTTCAGCAATTTATAAATAACTGAAAGTAAAATTTAATATTACTTTCTAACATGTGTTTCATAAATTACTGGACTGTAGAAGAAAGTAAAATTTCCCAGTTCTTTTTGGTGATAACTTTAGTGATCTGATTATCTAGTAGAAATGGAAATGTTCTCAAAGGTCAATATATTTTAATTTTTTTTTATTTTATTTTTGCCACTTAGAGTTGACTTACAATAAAATTAATAATGATTTTTTTATTATTGTAGCCAACTGTATACACTTATCTTTTTTTTAGCATTCTATGGATAACAGCAATATATATCACAAGTATTATATGATAACGAGCAATCGATCTTCATGTAACATGTTATTTTATTATTCTTCGCAAACACAAAATAACTCATCAAGATTTTTGATCTTCATTATTTTGTTTTGTGTTTTGTTTTCTTTGTTAATCCTCAGAACCAAAGAGCAAGACTCAGACCAGAAGTCAGAGAACATTTTTTTGGGGGGGGCGGTGGCAGAGTCACAGTCACTGCAGCCTCAACCTGCTGGGCTCAGGTGAGCTTTACATCTCAGCCCTCCAAGTAGCTGGAAACACAAGCTCATGCTTCTATGCCCAGCTAATTTTTTTTTGCATGTTTTCTTTTTGGTAGAAATAAATACATAAAAATATCAATAGAATGCTAAACTTGATTTCAAACAAAACAATACAGAGCAAGGGGATGGTGAGTAATACACCAGTTATTATTAAGAGCTGGACTTATAATACTTCTGTAAGAAGGTGACTGAGTGGAGACCTGAAAAAAGCACAAATATATGAGATATACAAATAAATCTTTAAAGAGGTATGTTTTTGCCTTATCACACATTCACCATAGTGGCTTTTCCAAATCACCCTTGTCATTAAATTCTTAGTTAGTGGCTTGGGATCCTACTCCACTAGAAATATCAAGGCATTTTTACATGAAGTCATTCATAACCTCTACTCTTAACCAAATATCTTTCTATATCTTTATTTTCTGCTGTTTTCCCCTGACACTGTCTTTAGGGAAGAAGATTTTGAGAATATTAAATAGCTCTAGTGCAAACATTACAAAAAGAATTTTCTTATCTAATTGTAAGACTGTAACAAATTAAAACTGTGTCTGTCATTTTCACCTTTCATTTATTGATATATAAAATGTAACATCTTGAAATGTTTAATGATTAGGTAAAAAATAGGACAGAAAATTATTGACTTTTTTGTCAAACAATTCTTTAAAATAACTTAAATAATTGTAAGATTTCTACATATTCTGTAGTTATATATTCCATAAATATACTTGTTTGACCACAAAATAAAGTTAAAAATGCTATTACAAAATGCAGTATCTTTCTTTCATAATTTATATCATAATATTGCTTCTTGATTTTCTGGTCACTATGGACACTCATTACAGATTGAATGGAATCAAACAGATTACTATTTTATTTGCCAAATATTTAAACATAAGAACAAACTAAGAAAACAAACTCTGAAGAAACAATTTCACATATTAATGTATTCAAGAAAGCTAAGATACCAGATACAGGATTTATGATGAAGACTCCAAAAGCAAATGCAAGTAAAATAAAAATAGACACATTGGACTTAAAATTTAAAAAAAAATACCTTCTGGACAGCAAAGGAAAAATAAACCATCAACAAAGCAAAGAGACAACCTACAGAATAGAAGAAAACATTTTCACACTACATATGTCAAAAAACTAATATTCATAATATACAAAATATTCAGGCAACTCAACAAATTTAACATGAAAAAACAAATAGCCCATTAAAAACTAGGCAAAAGACTTGAATAGACACTTCTCAAAAGAAGACAGATATGTAGCCACAAAAAATGAAAAAATGCTAAATATCACTAATCATCAGAGAAATGTAAATTAAAATCACAATGAGATATTATCTTACACGAGTCACAGTGGCTATCATCACATGATTATATCATTAGATGCTGAAAAATCTTTTGAGAAAATCCAGCATCCTATCTTGATAAAAACCCTTGAACATCTAGGCATAGAGGGAACATACCTCAAAATAGTGAGAGCCATCTACAATAAAGCCAGAGCCAACATATTACTCAACAGAAAAAAATTGGAAACATTTTCCCTGAAAACTGGAACACAAGGCTGCCCACTGTCACCCCCTTTACTCCAACTTCTGTTGGAAGTCCTAGCTAGAGTAATCAGACAAGAGAAGGAAATCAGGGACATCCAAGTAGGGAAATAGGACATCAAGTTATTCCTCTTTGCTGATATGATTCTATACCTCAAAAATTCAAAAGAATCTATCAAAAACCTCTTTACACTGATAAATGACTTTGGCAAAGTCTCAAGGTACAAAATCAACCTGCAAAAGACAGTCAAATTCTTATATACCAACAACAAACAGGCTGAGAACCAAATAAAAAGCAGTTCCATTTACAATAGTAACAAAAAAATGAAATACTTTGACATCTTACTAACCAGAGAAGTAAAAGAGCTTTACAATCAATACTATAAAGCATTGCTCAAAGAAATCAAAGATATTCAAATAAATATAAAAATATTTTATACTCATGGACACGAAGAATCAACATTGTTAAGCCAAAGGCAACCTACAGACTTAACACAATAATCATTAAACTACCAAGATCATTCTTCTCAGACCTGGAAATGACAACACAGAAATTCCAATAGAAACAAATGACCACAAATAGCCAACAGAATCCTCTGCAAAAGAAGCAAAGAGGAAAATATCACACTTTCAGACTTTCAACTTTATTATAAGGTTGCAATAATCAAAACAGCCTGGTATTGGTAAAAGAACAGGCATATAGACCAATGGAACAGGATGCAAAGGGTTTGGCAGTAGTGGAAAACTGCCTGGGGAAGGAGGAGCATACTTCATCAATGAGGGTACCTAATCTCAAACCAGGTGAAGTGGGGACCAAAGTAAGACCCAAACTATACCTGTTCATCTTTATACCTAACCTTGAATTGTACCCCACATCTTTAAAATAAAAATTTTAAAAAATCAAAAAACAACAGATTCTTATTTGAATGTGGAGAAATGGGAATGCTCACCCACTGTTGATAGGAATGTAAACTAGTTCAACCTCCATGAGAAAAAAAATGAAGATTTCTCAAAGAACTAAAATATAGCCACCATTTGACACAGCAACCTCTCTACTGGTTATATACTGAAGGAAAAAACAAAATAATCATATATATACATATAAAACAATCATATATATTATAATCATACATATATAATCATATATATAGCAATCAGATATATATAATCATATATATAACAATTATATATATATATAATAATCATATATATATATATATATCTGATACTTGCACTTTAGGCTCATTGCAGCACTATTCACAATAGCAAACTCATGGATCAAAGCTAAATGACCATTAATGGTTCACTTCATAAAGAAAAATACTATATATATATATAGCATATATATATATATATACACACATCATGGAATACATAGTCATAAAAAGAAGGATATCACATCTTTTGCAGCAACATGGATGGTGCTGGGGAACATCACCCCAAGTGAACTAACTCAGAAACAGAAAATCAAACATTGCCTGTTTTCACTTATATGTGGGAGCTAAAGAAACTAAAGATGAAAATAATAGACACAGGGGACACAACAATGGGAAAGGTAGGGAGGGACAGAGAGTTCAGAAACTATCTATTGGGTACAATATTTATTATGTGTTGAATGGGGACACCCAAAGCCCATTCCCCATTAATATGCAATATCCCATGTAACAAGCAAGCACTGTGCCCTCTGAATTTATAATTTTAAATAATCCAAATGAAAAAGAAGTTCATAAGTAAGAAAGCAAAAAATAACCAATTGCAATAATTTTGTTTTCAGAAAAAAATCAAACATAATGAAATATTTAGTAATTTCAAGTTAGTTTAGTTTAGTATGATGATTCTTTAAATTGATCAGTTTTCATATTCCATAACATTGTATAGTAATGATAAAATCACTCATTTTCAATCATGAAGTTTTTATCCTTTAAATCAAATTAGTGAGAAAAATATTTATAATGATGTCTAATATTCATAAGTGCAGCAAATACAACATGCATATATTTGTATCTATGGAATAATAAAAATATAATACAGTAGTAGAGAGGTATTTATGTATATACACATATATAAATGTAATTCCATATATAATATATAATATATATAATTCCATCATAATTCCATATTGGAAAATGATTAAAATATGAAAAATAATGAATTTTAAAAAAATCTACAGAGTATTCTAAATTATATATTAAAGTTTTTAGAAAGTAAAACATAATTCTGATTCTTTTTTTTAATCAATATTTTTTATTTTGATATTGTGGGGTACTGTTTAGGATTAGGTATACAAATATGCTTCATTAGGGACTCTTGTTGATAAGGGGTGTCTCCCCATCCCCAGACAGGTATTGACTACCGTTAATCCCACCTCCCTTCCCCTCCCCCCCATAGTTTCCCATCACTGTCAGTCTTTTTTTTATATAGTATTACAGTAGATATTCAAGGTACACTATATGACGGAGAACTTGTGATACTCAGATCTTTGTTTCTGTGAGAGGTCACTCAGTATTATAGACTCTAGTTCCATCCAGGTTGCTGCAAAGTTCATGATTTTGTTCTTTTTTATGGCTGCATAGTATATCATCATGTATATGTACCAAATTTTTAAAATCCAGTTCTCTTTTGATGGACAGTATGGTTGATTCCAGGTTCTCGCTATTGTGAACAATGCTGCGATAAACATACATATGCAGGTATCTTTTTGGTAGAGTGATTTGTTCTTCAGGGTATAGTCCCAGTAGGGGGATTGCAGGGTCATATGATGTTTAGAGCTTTTAGGAATCGCCACACTGTTTTCCACAGAGGTTGCACCAGGTTGCACTCCCACCAACAGTGTAGGATGTTCCCTTTTCACCACACCAGCTCTCCAGCAGCTGTTATTTTTTGAGTTGTTGATAATTGCCATTCTGACTGGAGTTAGGTGGTATCTCAGTGTGGTTTTGATTTGCATCTCCTTGATGATT
>NW_007080254.1:1217-43476 GCF_000164805.1 Carlito syrichta | reverse complement strand
GTCAGACCTGGAGTTGGCAAATACTTTTTCCCAGTCTGTAGGCTGTCTCCCTGCTCTCTTGATGGTTTCTTTGACTTTGCAGAAGCTTGTCAGCTTAATGAGGTCCCACTTGTCTATCTTATCTCTTAGGGCCTGTGGGTTTTGGGTTTTGTTCAGGAATTGGATGCCACTACCAATTTCCATAAGGGTGTGTCCTGCATTTTCTAAGGTTCTTATGGTTTGAGGTTTTACATTTAGGTCTCTGATTCATTCAGAGCTAATTTTTGTGTATGGGGACAGATAGGGGTCTTGTTTGAGTCTTCTGCATGTGGTCAGTCAGTTTTCCCAGTACCATTTACTGAATAGGTTCTCCTCTCCCCAGTGGTAGGTGGTGGAGGCTTTGTCGAAAATGAGTTGGTTGAGAAATTGAGATTTAGCTTCTGGAATCTCAATTCTATTCCATTGGTCTATATACTGTTTTTGTACCAGTACCAAGCTGTTTGGTTATCGTAGCTTTATAGTAAAGTTTGAAGTCTGGTAATGTGATACCACCTGCTTTTTTTGTTGTTGTTGTTGATTGTTCTGGGTATTCTTGGTTGTTTATGTTTCCATATGAATTCCTGTATTGTTTTTTCTAGGACTGAGAAGAATGTTGCTGGTAATTTGATGGGTATTGCATTAAATCTGTAGATTGCCTTAGGTAGGATGGACATCTTCACAATGTTGATTCTTCCGATCCATGAGCATGGGATATTTTTCCACTTGTTTGTGTCATCTTTGATTTCTTTGAGCAGTGTTTTGTAGTTTTCATTGTAAAGGTTTTTCACGTCTCTGTTTAGGAAGATGCCAAGGTATTTCATTTTTTTTTGTGGCTATTGTGAATGGAATTGTGCTTTTTATTTGGGTTTCTGTTTGTTTATCATTGGTGTAAAGAAATACGATTGTCTTTTGTACATTTATTTTATATCCTCAGACTTTGGCAAAGTCCTTTATCAGTGTAAGGAGGTTTTTGATAGATTCTCTTGGGTTTTCAAGGTGCACGATCATGTCATCTGCAAAGAGAGATAACTTGACTTCCTCTTTTCCTATTTGGATCCCTCTGATTACCTTCTCTTGTCTGATTGCTCTAGCCAGGACTTCCAATACTATATTGAACAGGAGGGGTGAGAGTGGGCATCCTTGTCTTGTTCCAGTTTTCAGGGGAAATGGTTCCAATTTTTGTCCTTTTAGGAGTAGGCTGGCTGTGGGTTTCTCATAGATGGCTTTTACTATTTTGGGGTATGTTCCCCGTATGCCTAGATGTTCAAGGGTTTTTATCAAGAAGGGGTGCCGGATTTTATCAAAAGCTTTTTCTGCATCTAATGATATAATCATGTGGTTTTTGTTTTGACATCTGTTGATGTATTTAATTACATTTATGGTTTTACGAATGTTGAACCAGACTTGCATCCCAGGGATAAAGCCTACTTGGTCATGATGGATGATTTTTGAGAAGTGTTGTTGAATCCGGTTTGTTAGGATCTTGCTGAGAATTTTAGCATCTATGTTCATCAAAGATATTGGCCTGTAGTTCTCTTTTTTTGTTGGATCTTTACCTGGCTTGGGTATCAATGTGATGTTAGCTTCGTAAAATGATTTGGGGAGAATTCCATCTTTCTCAGTCACCTGGAATACCTTCAGTAGGACTGGTATCAGTTCCTCCTTAAAAGTCTTGTAGAATTCTGCTGGAAAGCCATCTGGACCTGGGCTTTTTTTTGTAGGTAGTTTTCTTATTACATACTCAATTTCCTTGATTGTTATTGTCTATTTAGGGCCTCAATTTCTTCTTGTTTCAACCTAGGCAGGTTGTGTGATGACAGAAAGTCCTCCATTTCCTTGAGGTTTTCAAGTTTGTTTCCATACAAGTGTACATAGTAGTCTATAATGATCTTTTATATTTCTTCAGGGACAGATGTGACTTCATCTTTTGTGTTGCTGATTATGTTTATTTGGGCTTTTTCTCTCTCTTTCTTAGTCAGTCTAGCTAGGGGATCATTGATCTTGTTTATCCTTTCAAAGAACCAGTTTTTTGTTTCATTGATTTTTTGTATTATCCTTTTGTCTTCTATATACTGGATTTCGGCTTTTATTTTGGTGATCTGGATTCTTCTGCTGAAATTAGGGTTTTGGTGGTCTTGCTTTTCCACCTTTCTTAGGTGGCTTGTTAGGCTATTAATTTGTGATCCTTCCATTTTCTTCATGTGCATTTGTAGGGATATACATTCCCCTCTCACTACAGCTTTCATGGCTTCCCAGAGATTTTGGTAAGATATTTCTTCATTTTCATTTGTTTCCAGGTACCTTTTTTTTTCTTTTTTCTTTTTTTTTGAGTTGGAGTCTCACTGTGCTACCCAGACTGGAGTGCAGTGGCTGCTCCCGGCCACCGCAGCCTCGACCTGCTGGGCTCCAGCGATCCTTCCACCTCAGCCTTCCGAGTAGCCAGAATTATAGGTGTGCGCTACCACACCCAGCTAATTTTTTAATTTATTGTAGAGATGAGGTCTCACCTGCCCAGGCGAGTATCGAACCCATGGGCTCAGGCAATCCACTCACCTCAGCCTCCCAAAGGCGCGGGACTACAGACTGAGCCACCGAGCCCAGCTCCAGGTACCTTTTAATCTGTTTTGATGTCATTGTTGACCCAGGAGTTGTTTAGCATCATGCTGTTAATGTCCATGTCTTTGTGGATTTTGGGGGGCCCTTGTTGGTGTTATGTTTATTTTTATTCCAATGTAGTCTGAGAAGGTACATGGTAAAATTTTGGTCCTTTTAAATTTGCTTATACTTGATTTATGGCCAAGTATGTGATCGATCTTAGAGTACGTTCCATGTGGTGATGAATAGAATGTATATTCTGTGGTCTTTGGATGGAGTGTTCCGTAGGTATCAATTAAGCCCATTTGGTCAAGAATTACATTGAGGTTTCACATCTCATTGCTGATTTTTTGTCTTGATGATCTGTCTAGGGTTGTGAGTGGAGTATTGAAGTCCCCAGCTATGATGGTGGTGGAGTCGATATCTTTTTTTAGTTTACCCAGAAGCTGCTTTATGAAAATTGGTGCTCCTATGTTGGATGCATATATATTTAGGGTGGATATTTCTTGTTGATGGATTGAATATTTTATCATTATGTAGTACCAGTTTTTTGTTTCATTGATTTTGTGTATTATCCTTTTGTCTTCTATATCCTGGATTTCAGCTTTTATTTTGGTGATCTGGATTCTTCTGCTGAAATTAGTGTTTTGGTGGTCTGTATCTGTTTTGATTTGATAGTTTAAAGGGTATTTTGTCTGAGATTAAGATCGCGACTCCTCCTTTCTTTCGTGTTCCATTAGCCTGAAAATTTGTTTCCCATCCTCTTACTTTGAGTCTCTGAGTGTCCTTTTTAGTGAGGTGAGTCTCCTGAAGGCAATAAATTGTTGCCCGGTGATATTTTCTTCATTTTGCCATTCTATGTCTTTTCAGTGGTGCATTTAGTCCATTCACATTCAGGCTAATTATTGAAATGTGAAAGTTGATCCCTATCATAATGTTCTTACAGAGTTGTTGTTCTTTCTGATTTTGTATTGTCTTTCTTTTTGTTCTGGAGTTGGTTCATGTGTATTTTTAATCTTTTGCCTGTACTCTTGTGAAGAACATCATTGTTCTTTTTTCCTTTTCTTCTGTGTTCAATACTTTCTTAAGTGTTTCTTGTAGAGGTGGTCTGGTGGCAGCCTAGGTTCTTAGGGATTGGATGTCTGGGAAAGATTTCAATTCTCCCTCACCGGTGAAGCTTAGCTTGGCTGGGTAGGTTATTCTTGGTTGAAATTGTTTATCTTTTAAAACTTTGAAGACAGGACTCCAAGCTCTTCTAGCCTGGAGGGTTTCTGTAGATAAATCTGCTGCTATTCAAATTGGTCTTCCCTGGTAGGTAGTCTGACCTTTTTGTCTTGCTGCCTTTAGGATTTTTTCTTTTATACCTACTTTGTTTAGGTGAATTATTATGTGTCTGGGAGTTGGTCTTCTCATTTGTTGTCTTGCAGGGGTTCTCTGAATCTCTTGTGTTTGAAGTTTTTCATAATTTATGAGATGAGGGAAGTTTTCTTGAATGATTTCATGAAATGCTTGTTCCAGTGTGACCTCTGTTTCTCTCTCTGCCTCAGGAAGGCCAATTACTCTTAGGTTCGGTCTCTTGAAGTAATCATTCATCTCTTGAAGGTTTTGTTCAGTCTTTTTGAGCTTCTTTTCCATGTTTTTGACAGTTTGGGTTAGTTCTGTGTTTTGGTCTTCGAGCTCTGAGATTCTTCTTCTGCTTGGCTAATTCTGCTTTCCATGCTTATTAGTTTTTTATTTATTTCCATCACAGTATTCTTTACTTCTGTTATTTCTGACATCAGCTCCTTCCTATTCTTGTCTCTCCTCGATTTTTTAAATTCTCTCCATTAATGTCTTGATGTCTGGGTTTGTTTCATGTGACGAGTCATTCTGAGGGTTCTTCATTGTTTGTGTTCCAAAGTCTGTTTTCTCAGTGTCTGAATTCCCAGGGGTCTGTGTGAGACCTATATTCTTCTTTTGGTTTTTCTTCATTTGTGTGATTTTGTTGTTGTTGTTGTTGTTTCCTCCCCTACTTTTTACTTCCCTCCACTTCACCATCTTCTTTAATTCTGTTATTCAGGGATGGAGGGGTTGTTTTTACTTCTGTTTGTTCAATCTCCTATTCTTGTTTATGTATGTCCTCTTACTTTGTTCAATTCTGGAGTTGCACTGTAGGTTGGGGGTGGTCCTTTTTGCAGTTTTGAGATTTACTTAAGGGGGAAGCTGTGATTCAAAATCTATCTGCAGATCCTGGTATCTGCTGACAGGTGTATGAATAATCTGAAACCCACTTCCCACCCTTAGAATCTGTCCGTGCAGTGGGGTTGTAGGTTTACTCCCTGAAATAAAATGCAATTAACAGAGGGAAGAGAATGGAGCAGGCAGTGGGGGGAAGAGTGGGGTGGAGAGAAAGAGGAGTAAGGGTGAAAACAGACAATTGTACCAACAAATGGAGAGAGAGACAAAAATTGAAACATATAAAAACAATAGACCACCCCTACAAACTGACCAACTCCCATACAAAAAAACCTAAAACATACAATGTTACTAACATACAAGCTTACCAACCTCCTTATTGGTGTGCTATTCCTCTATACAAAGATATGATTTACAGAGAGAAGAAAAGAAGGGAAGAGAAGGAGAAAAAAGGGGAGGACAAAAACAGAAGGAATAGAATCAAATAAGTAGACTAACAGAACCAATCAAGCACACCCTGAGACTTTTTGTTTAAGTCGAATGTCCTTTCAGCTCTGATTTCTAGCTGTCTTTTCTGGCTGGTAAGTTTGTTCACAGTTAGGATCAGTTGCCCATGACCTGTTGTGAAGGGCAGTTCAGATCATCGCTCAGTTCACAACTGCCCCATTCACCACTCAGATCTGGCCTGTGTCTGTCAGGCTTCCACTTTTCCCCTTTCGGTGTTGTTACCTTGAATCATCAGCAGGTGGTGTTATCCCTCGCTCCAGATGGTCTTTATCTCAGCAGCTCACCTGCCCCTAAGGGGAGGGAGATGTTGCCTCAAAGCACACAGGAGGAGACCCACAACCTGGCAGGATGTCTCGGTGGTAGTAGACCTCAGCAGATCTTGCTGCAGGGGCTTCAAGGTCTGAAGTCATGGATCGCCTCAGTCACAGGCTGTGTGATGTGCAATGGCTGCTTTGGCTGTGGTGGCTGCAGCTCACCTCAGGCACTCATGGTGCAATGTAGACTGGCTGCCTTGGAGGTGGTGGCGGTGGTGGCTATGGCTCGCCTCAGGCACTGGCGGTGTGACATGGAATGGCTGCCGGCCATGGCAGCAGTGGTGGCAGCAGCAGCCACAGTAGCTGCCCAGACTGTGGTGATGCCTCAGCGAAGTCTATGGTTGAGCTCCATGTGAAGAGCAGGCTACTGATGATGGGATCTACAGCCTCTGGGGAGAGAACCAGAGTCTCTTTGTGCTCCCCTCGGTGGAAAGTCTCACAGACCAAGCTGCCCCATCGCCATCCTGCCAGAAGTTGAATAAAAATTTTGATTCTTAAATTTTTCTTTATGAATATAGCAAGGGTGTTAAAAAATCTTGAATTTTCAGCCAGTTTCGGTGTCTCAGCCTGTAATCCCACTCTTTGGGAGGCCAAGGTGAGTGGATTGCCTGAACCCATGGGTTTGAGACCTGCCTGGTCAACTTGACGAGACCTCATCTCTACAGTAAATCAAAAATTAGCCAGGCATGGTAGCATGTGCTTGTAGTTCCAGCTACTCAGAAGGCTGAGGCATAAGGATTGCCAGAGCCCAGCAGGTCGAGGTTGCAGTGACCAGGAGTGGCCACTGCAATCCAGTCTGGGTGACAGTGAGACTCCAACCCAATAAAAAATTAAAAAATAAAAAACCTTGAATTGTCTAGTATCATGCAAGAACAATATCCTATCTTCAGTAGACTTTATTCTTCAAACTGTTCTAGTAATATTTTACTTTCTGTTGGTTCATGTAAGTTTTTATCAGTCTTTGTAAGACAGCTATACCAAGCATTTAGAGAAATTTACCTTTTTTTTGCAGATTCATTAAAGGACTATCATTTCAACAAGACTACCTTGAGGACAGCTGTGACAAAAACAGTTATTCTATGGAGCTGAAGTTTTTATGGGGACACATGAGAAGTATCAATCAATTAGCCAATGGATTAGTAATCTAAGATGGGGCAAGTGAGTCACAACATGAGAATAAGAGAGGGTAGTTACTAAAAGAGAGATGCCATAGTCACTCTTACAGGAATGATTTATGAAAATCTTCACTGAAGAAGACATGTGACTTGTAATAGTGAATGCAGTGCAAATCTCCCATTCAGGTAGAAGGATGAAAATTTTAAATAAGAGAAATATTATATACTTTGCACATATTTTGTTATTTCTGTTGCCAATGCACAAATTTCTCCTTTAACTTTAATATATATCCATTGGTTCACAATTAATACTGTTTTTAAAGTGATGGGAAGGAAGCTATTATACAATAACCACATATTGTTATACTTACCTGTGATATTATGCCACTAAATATGTCAATATATTTTTGATCCTAAGAAAAATAAAAAGGTTCATGATGGAATGGCATTCTGACTTCTAAGTTTATTTTTTCTTATATCTCTAAAGAGAGAGAGTGGTCATAGCTGCTTTCTTCTTCAATATCAACAGATAAGTTTCTCTCATTAGTTCACTATTATGGAATCTTACATAGTATGATGCACTCATGGGAGTGACATTCTATTATCTCTGTCATGTTCTATTGGTTGTAAGATAGTCATTGTGTTCACCTTCACTCCAGGTGAGGGCATTATACAAAAGAGTGAATCACCAAAGTTATACCTTACCATGTCTTTTTTTTGTCTGTCTAGTGAGCTCTTACTCTTCAATTGTGCAAAAAAAAAGTTAGCTTATGTTAAGTTTGAGCAGAGAATCTATAGCTGTTTTGTGTTGCTTTTTAAATTTTTAGAGAGCTTAAATTTTTATAGGTAAGTTTTTTAAAGAAATAATTAATGTCTGTAATTAAGACAGCTTTCATTTGAAACTTTTTTATCTCATCAAATGAATTTAGTCATGCATTTTTTTCTTTCTTCTTTCCTCCATTGCTTAAAGATACTATACTACAAAGACACTGTACATACACACACACACATACACACAAACACAAACATAAATGTTCTTATATGCAGATAATTAATATATATAAACCCATAAATGTGCAGGATGGTAGGTACTTTTTATAAATGCCTTTTTGCATTTTTAAATTTTAGGAAAATATTTAAGAAACTTTCAGACCAAAAGCTATATTTTCTACTGTACCAAGTGTACTCTCCTACATATTACTGACATGAGAAGTATTTGTAAATGACAAATTCTATCACTCTCAATGATAAAAACTAGAGAAAATTAACCTATGTTAACAATACATATTACTTTAAGGAAATGTAGAATTTATTGAAATTTTCTATTTAGTATTTGAGAAACTATATTATAATTCCACAATATATTTTTCTAGAAGATATATTTCTATCCACCAAAGTCAATTATGATAACTGAGTGATATACCTATTTAAAAAGTGTCACTGGCGTGCAGACAAGATGGCAACCATACAGGTCAGACTGTGAGAGTCTCAGTAAAACAAGTGTCCATAAAGACTCTCTGCATGAGTAGGCATGTGCTGGTGGGTTAGGGAACGTTCACCAGAGGGGAGACTCAGATTCATGCACCCAAGGCCCCCTCTGAAGGTGACCACAAGCCCCCACCACTCTGAGATTCAAGTCACAGGCATGCAAGATTGTCTACTGTTCACAGGACTCTCCTGAGAAAAGCCTGCCAAATGGAGCTAATTCTCATCACCTGTCACCTGGCCCATAACATCACCTTTTGTAGCAAATCAGCTGGAGGCTTGGATTCAAACAGTGGAGGGAGATGATCAGGAAGAGTCAGAAAGGAGCCCCACGCCCAGTGAAGAAACACCAACCACAGACATTTTATCTGTCCCAGGACCAGGCAAAGACCTGCATTGCCCTGCCCAGCTCTGCCCAGCTCTGCCCAGACTCCAACTTGGGACCTAAGGTAATCTCATCAAACTGAGAGAGACAGAAGCCACTCCCCCATGCTGGATCAGACACAGATCAGATCTGAGTGGCAGACTTGACAGGCAGCAAGACAGGTGAATACAGATCTGTGCCACCCTCCTTCCACAGTAGGCCTGGGGCATCTGACCCAAACTGTGAGTAGCCCTATCAGCCTGCACTAAGAGCTACAGATCATAGTTGAAAGGATGTTGGACTTACAATGTCAAGAAGAACCACCTCAGAGCAAGTTTGGTTCCTTGCTTTTATTTTTATTATTTGTCTGTTTGTTTTGTTCATTTTTATTAGTTTTTTGTTTAGTTTTTTTCACTATCTCTTTCTGATTTTGATAATGTTATAGTACTTGTTTTGTTTCTGCTATTTTACTAATTTTTTTCTTTAGATTTCCTGTTTGTGTGTGGAAAGAGTACATCAATAGGGAGGCCTTTGTTTGTTTGTTTGTTTGTGTGTTTGTATGATTGTCTGTATGCTTTAGTTTCTTTTTTTTTTTTTTACTCTTTTCTGTCTTTGTGTTTCTTTTCTGTCTTTGTGTCTCTTTTCAGTTTTGCTGTTTTCCCTCTTATTCTTCTCTTGCTCCACCTTCCTCTTGCCCCGCTCCTTCCTTTTTCTATTATTTTCCTTTTTCTTATCTTATTTTGCTTTCAGGGAACAAACCTATACCCTCAATGCATGGACAGATTGTAAGGCAGTGGGAAGTGGGTTCCAGACTATCCATACACCTGTCAGTGGATACTTGGATCTGCAAATAGATTTTGAATCACAGCTCTCCCCTCAATTAAATCTCAAAACTGCAAAAAGTACAGCCCCAAACCCACAGTCTAGCTTCAGATTTGAACAAAGCCAGAGGAATCACATAAGGTAGAATACTAGATTGAGTAAACAGAAGTAAAAGCAACCTCACCATCTCTGAACAACAGAATTAAAGAAGGGGGGGGAAGGTGGGGGGAGGAAAATCTATACAAATGAAGAAAAACCAACAGAAGAAGATGGATCTCACACAGACCCCTGGGAGGTGAAACACTAAGAAAACAGACTTCAGAATACAAACAATGATGCGCCTCCAGAATAACTGGCCTCAAACAACAAACCCAGATATCAAGATGATATCAAGACATTAATAGAGATAATAAATAGAATTGAGGAAAGACAAGAGGAAAATATGAAGGAGTTGATAACTGAGATAACAGCAGTAAAGAATACCGTGAATGAAATAGATAGTAAACTGATAAGCATGGAAAGCAGAATTAGCCAAGCAGAAGAAAGAATTTCAGCGCGTGAGGACCAAAATATAGAACTAATCCAAACTGTCAAAAACATAGAAAAGAAGCTTAAGAAGACAGAACAAAACCTTTAAGAGATGAGCAATAACTTCAAGAGACCGAATATAAGACTTACTGGCCTTTCTGAGGCAGAGAGAGAGACAGAGACCACCCTGGAACAAACATTTCATGAAATTATTCAAGAAAACTTCCCTCATCTCATCAGTGATGTGAAAATTCAAACACAAGAGATTCAGAGAACCAGTGCAAGACAACAAATGAGAAGACCACCTAGCAGACACATAATAATTCACCCAAGCAAAGTAAATATGAAAGAAAAAATCCTAAAGGCAGCAAGAGAAAAATGTCAGACTACCTTCCTGGGAAGAGCAATTAGAATAGCAGCAGATTTATCTACAGACACACTTCAGGCTAGGAGAGTTTGGAGCTCCATCTTCAAATTCTCAAAGATGAACAATTTCAACCAAGAATAACTTATCCACCTAAGCTAAACTTCAGCACTGAGGGAGAATTAAAACCTTCCCCAGACATCCAATCCCTAAGAACTTATGGTGCCACGAGAGTAGCTCTACAAGAAACACTTAAGAAAGCATTAAACACAGACTGGAAAAAATAATGATAATGTTATTCATAAGAGTGAAGGAAAAAGATTGAAAACACATATGAATCAACCCCAAAATCAAAATAAAAACAACAAACAACTCTATAAGAACCTCATGACAGGTATAAACTATCACATTTCAATAATTAGCCTGAATGTGAATGGCCTAAAGGCACTACTGAAAAGACATAGAATAACAAAATGAATAAAAATATCATGAAGCAACAATATACTGTCTCCAGAGACTTATCTCACCAGATAGGCCATAAACAGACTCAAACTAAGGCGACAGGAAGAAAAATTTCAGGCAAACGGAACACAAAAGACAGCAGGAGTTGCAATCTTGCTCCTCTCCTACCTGGATAACTGTGGTAGTTCTAGAGCTAATACATGCCGACGGGCGCTGACCCCCTTCGCAGGGGGGATGTGTGCATTTATCAGATCACAACCAACATGGTCGGCTTCCCTCCCTGGCCCCGGCCGGGGGGTGGGCGCAGGCAGTTTTGGTGACTCTAGATAACCTCGGGCTGATCGCACGCCCCTCATAGACTGGTTTTGGAGGTAGCCCAGCATTTGGGTGAGAGCACAGTAAGGACAATTGCTATGGATGGTACAGAAGGCTTGGTTAGAGGCCAGAAAGTCCTGGATTCTGGGGCACCAATAAAAATTCCTGTTGGTCCTGAGACATTGGGCAGAATCATGAATGTCATTGGAGAGCCTATTGATGAGAGAGATCCCATCAAAACTAAACAATTTGCTCCCATTCATGCTGAGGCTCCTGAGTTCGTGGAAATTAGTGTGGAGCAGGAAATTCTGGTGACTGGAATCAAGGTGGTGGATCTGCTAGCTCCTTATGCCAAAGGTGGCAAAATCGGGCTCTTTGGTGGTGTTAGAGTTGGCAAGACTGTGCTGATCATGGAGTTAATCAACAATGTCGCCAAAGCTCATGGTGGTTACTCTGTGTTTGCTGGTGTTGGTGAGAGGACTCACGAGGGCAATGACTTATACCATGAAATGATTGAGTCTGGTGTTATCAACTTAAAAGATGCTACTTCCAAGGCAGCACTGGTGTACGGTCAAATGAATGAGCCACCTGGTGCTCATGCCCAAGTAGCTCTGACTGGACTGACTGTGGCTGAATACTTCAGAGACCAAGGAGGTCAAGATGTACTGTTGTTTATTGATAATATCTTCCACTTCACTCAGGCTGGCTCAGAAGTGTCTGCCTTACTGGGCAGACTCCCCTCTGCTGTGGGCTATCAGCCTACCCTGGCCACTGACATGGGTACTATGCAGGAAAGAATCACCACCACCAAGAAGGGCTCTATCACCTCTGTGCAGGCTATCTATGTGCCTTCTGATGACTTGACTGATCCCACTCCTGACACGACCTTTGCCCACTTGGATGCAACCACTGTACTGTCTCATGCTATTGCTGAGCTGGGCATCTATCCTGCTGTGGATCCTTTGGACTCCACCTCCTGCATCATGGATCCCAACATTGTGGGCGCTGAGCATTATGACGGTGCCCGTGGGGTGCAAAAGATCCTGCAGGACTACAAATCCCTCCAGGACATCATTGCCGTCCTAGGTATGGATGAACTGTCTGAGGAAGACAAGCTGACTGTGTCTCGTGCACGGAAAATACAGCGTTTCTTATCTCAGCCATTCCACATTGCTGAGGTTTTCACAGGTCATATGGGGAAGCTGGTACCCCTGAAGGAGTCTATCAAAGGATTCCAGCAGATCTTGGCAGGTGAATATGACCATCTCCCAGAACAGGCCTTCTATATGGTGGGACCCATTGAAGAAGCTGTGGCAAAAACTGATAAGCTGGCGGAAGAGCATGCATCGTGAGGGGTTCTTTGGCAAAACTAAGCAAGCACTCATCATCTTGTAATGCCCCTCCTTGCCCCAAATTCAAAAAGCTTCAGTTTTCTGTTGGCTGTTCAAAGCCTTGATTAAAGGAGGCATGTTCTATTGAAAGAGTATTTAAGGTTTCCAATAAAATGTAAAGCCTTCAAAAAATAAAAATAAAAGCCCCGGACCAGATGGCTTTCCAGTAGAATTCTATAAAACATACAAGAATGAGTTGATACCAATCCTACTGAAAGTATTCCAGGTGATAAAGAAAGATGGAACTCCCCCAAATCATTTTATGAAGCTAACATCACATTGATACCAAAATCAGGTAAAGATCCAACAAAGAAAGAGCACTACAGGCCAATATCCTTGATGAATATAGATGCTAAAATTCTCAACAAGATCCTGCAAGCTGAATTCAACAACACATCCCAAAAATCATCCACCATGACCAAGTAGACTTCATCCCCAGGATGAAAGGCTGGTTCAACATTCATAAGACCATAAACATAGCAAAATACATCAACAGATGTAAAAACAAAAGCCACAAAATTATATCATTAGATACAGAAAAAGCTTTGATAAAATCCAACACTCCTTCTTGATAAAAACACTCAAACATCTAGCCATAGATAAAAACTGCCTCAAAATAGTAAAAGCCATCTATGAGAAACCCACAGTCAGCATACTGCTAAACAGACAGAAATTGGAATCATCTCCCCTGAAAACTGAAACAAGACAAGGATGCCCACTCTCACCCCTCTTGTTCAACATAGTTTTGGAAGTCTTAGCTAAAGCAATCAGAGAGAGAAGGCAATCAAGTGTATCCAAATAGAAATAGAGGAAATCAAGTTATCCTTCTTTGCAGATGGCATGATGCTATATCTTGAAAATCCAAGAGAATCTGTCAAAAACCTCCATGCACTGAGAAAGGACTTTGGCAAGGTCTCAGGGTATAAAATAAATGTGCAAAAGACAATCACATTTCTATACACCAATAATAAACAGAAATTCAAATAAAAAACACAATTCCATTCACAATAACCACACAAAAAAATGAAATATCTTGGCATCTTCTAAGCAGAAACATGAAAGATCTTTACAATGGAAACTACAAAACAGTGCTCAAAGAAATCAAAGATGACGCAGACAAGTGGAAAAATATTCCATGTTCGTGGATTGGAAGAATCAACATTGTTAAGATGTCCATCCTACCTAAGGCAATCTACATATTTAACACAATACCCATCAAATTACCAGCAGCATTCTTCTCAGACATAGAAACAACAATACAGGAATTCATATGGAGATATAAATGACCAATAGTCAAAACAATCCTCCGAAAAAAAAAAAAAAGCAGGAGGTATTACACTCCCAGACTTTAAAATTTATTATAAAGCTACAATTATCAAATCAGCCTGTATTGGTACAAGAAAAAGCATGTAGACCAATGTAATAGAATTGAGATTCCAGAAGCAAAACTTCAATTTCTCAACCAACTCATCTTTGACAAAGCCTCCACCACCAAGCACTGGTGAGAGGAAAACCTATTCAATAAATGATTCTGGGAAAACTGACTGACCACATACAGAAGACTGAAACAAGACCCCTACCTATTCCCATACACAAAAATTAACTCTAAATGGATCAGAGACCTAAACCTCAAACTATAAGAACCTTAGAAAATGCAGGAGACATTCTTATGGAAATTGGAACTAGCAACCGATTCCTAATCAAAACCCCAAGTGCCCATGCTATAAGAGATAATATAGATAAGTGGGACCTCATCAAACTGACAAGCTTCTGAAAAGCCAAAGAAACTATCAAGAGAGCAAGGAGACAGTCCACAAACTGGGAAAAAATATTTGCCAACTCTATGTGTGGCAAAGGCCTAACATCTAGGATCTACAAGGAACTTAAACATGCTGAAAAGAAAAAAACAAACAGCCGCATTATAAAGTGGGCAAAAGATATGAATAGATACTTCTCAAAAGAAGTATATATGAACAGCCAACAGATACAGGAAAAAATGTTCATTCTCACAAGTCATCAAATAAATGCAAATTAAAGCTGCACTGAGATAACACCTAACTCCATCAGAATGGCCATCATCAACTCAAAAAATAACAGATACTGGAGAGGATGTGATGAAAAAGGAACACTTCTACACTGTTGATAGTAGTGTAAACTAGTACAGCCTTTGTGGACAACAGTGTGGAGATTCCTAAAAGTTCTGAAAATCAACCTTCTATATGACCCCACAATCCCCCTTCTGGAAATATACCTGGGAGAACTCAAATCACTCTATAAAAAAGATTCTTGCACACATATTTATCACAGCATTGTTCACAATATCAAGAACATGGAACCAACCGTGCTACCCATCAAAAGAGGAGTGGATTAAAAAATGTGGTACATATATAAAATGGAATACTATACAGTTATAAAGAACAAAATCATGAATTTCGCAGCAACCTTGATGGATTTAGAGTTTATAATGCTGAGTGCTCTTTTACAGAAACAAAGAACTGAGTATCACATGTTCTCACTCATAAGTGGATCTTAAACAACTATTGTAATACTGTAAGAAAAGGATTGACAGTAGTGGGAAACTGTGGGGGGTGATGGGACAGGGAGGTGGGATTGGCAGTAGTGGGTATCTGCCTGGGGAAGGGAGGCACACCTCATCAACAATGATACCTACACAATGAATATTTGTATACCTAACCCTGAATTTTACCCCACAATTGTAAAATAAAAAATTTAAAAGTTAGAAAGGTGTCATTATTGATAGAGCTCTCATTTTTTTAGTGTAATAAAAAATAAGAAATATGTGAATAAAAAATTGTGTATTTTTAAAATGTAAATTTATTTGACATTTTATATAGCATCTACAAAGGCGCTTTGTTTTATTTTTCTTAAAATATGTTGATAATGTAGAATTAAATGTCACTAAATTCTATGGTGATGGTCATTTATTGTGTAATTTGTAAACAATGTTTATCTGAAATTGAATATCTTTGAGTTTTAGGTAAAAGAAGAAAGCCAGGTTTCAAAATAGTAAAAAGCAACATAGTTTTGTTTGTTATTAAAATTTGGGTTTTATTTACAAACGAATCAATTTTTTAATATTATATGTGTTTGTATGAATGTGTGTGCTGAAGATTAATGTTAGTATGTGAATTCAGTTTAAATTTTTAGTTTAGTGTAGGAAAAAATTTCAAGTTTTTCAATGAAAATTTCAGAAGACATTACAAAGAAGCTCTTATAAGTATATTTTACTTTCCAATAGAGTCCACTCAGATTTAATACATTTAAAATAGAGACTGAAGAAATGGATTCAATGATACTCTTGTTTTTGTGGTATGAAACTTCTCAGGGCAACTCTTCAGGTCCTCTCCTATTGTGGGAGATTTTCTGTCCTCTCTATAAAACCTGCTTTTTCAACAAAAAAGAGAGATTCCTCAAAGTGATTATTTTCAGCCAATACCATGAAACCTTGTGTATTTATTGTTAAACTGAAATATTGTTTACTCCTTGAATAATAGACACTGTCTTTCTTTAACCACTCGAGTGCCTCTCCTGTCATTCTTTATTTTCTCCTTAATAACCTCCAAGTTTTCTCCATGATCCATCATTAAAAGAGTTAAACATTTCTTCCATCAGGGAAATCCAAGACTCTGTAATTCATAAGTTCTAAAGGCCCAGTACTCTTGATTCATTCGTTTTATTTATTTATTTATTATTATTTTTTTATTTTAAAGATGTGAGATCAATTCAGAGTCATGTATGGAAGTGGTCATTATGCAGGTACCCTTGTTAATGAGGTGTGCCCCCTCCTGAAGGTCGATGCAACTATTCCCTCAAATACCACCTTTTAGGCTGCCCCATTGGCTACCCAGGGTCACATAAAAGGATCAACTTCATTTTCAAGCATCCTTCTCTCAAGGATTGGGCAGTTGACTCTTGGAAATGGTGAAAAAGGACATTTATATACATTGCTTTTGTCTTCAATATCCCCAGCCAGAACAGACTCAGATCCTAGCAAGAGAGAGGGAATCCCGTTAAGCAAATACCTAACACTAATATTGGTTAAACTCATACTGGTTTAACTTTTCTTGTTTGAGCAGATAAATTCTTAATTATTAGATTACTTATTCTGTTCAATATAATTTTTACCTCTCTTTCTTTCCTATCATATCTTTCTATAATCCCTCATCTTTGAATCCACTTAATTCTGGATTCTATAATATGCTGCATACCTATCTGACTCTGTTCTTGGAGTATAAGTTTATCTAGGATAGGTGAGTTCAGTTTTCATTTCACTGAAGCACACAGTACCTAAATGCTCAGAATATGTCTCCAGAATAAAAATAAGCTCATCAAATAACTGAGTCATTAACAGTAGATAAGAATAATGTCTCACTTTTAAGTATTTTAATTTTGAGGACTACTACTGAATTCTCAAATTTCTATGTGATGCTAATATTGACGAAGACAAAAGTATATGCATGTGTTTTCAAAATGTATCATTCATTATCAGGTTCTATTTAGTGCAATTCAACAAGGTGACAAGTGTTTCCCATGCTTTTCAGCTTCTAGTTGATTTTTATCAGCTTATGTGACACTCAGAAATCAGAACACAATATCAAGGGACAGACCAAGAAGAAAGGAATGAATGTACCAGAAAAGAATAACCTTGTTAATTGAACTGCATTTCCACCTTCTTATTGCATGATTTAATTAGAGAGCATGATTACTAGTTCAGAAATATTAGGTGCTACATAAGCAAATATTTATACTGTAATTTAGACTACAATTTGTTATCATAAGGGCTTTGCTATTTTTAAAAGAGATATGCTTTTTAAAAGGTATTATTATGTTTTGTGCTTTATTTTTGTTATCGGCATGTGTCTGTAATTCCAACTACTTGGAAGTCTAAAGTGGGAGAATTGCTTGAGTCCAGAAGTTTAAGGCCAGGTTGGTAGCACACTAAGTTGCCAACTATTAAAAAAAATTCTGATTGAATCTACAGTGGTCACAAATATATTATATTAGATTAAAATAACATCTGTATTTAGATGTTTGTAGATGTAAGGTACACATTAACATTTACACAGTCTTTTCTTTATTTTTAATGTGATAGAATTTACCAAACTACATGTGCATGTACACACACACATACACACACACACATACATATATTTATATATATCATATATAAAAAATTTATACCTACTTTAAATATTTTTAGCTTTAGGGGAGATATATTTTAATCCCATAAGTCGATATTTATAATTTAATGAATTATATAGTAATATTTATAATTTTAGTTAGTTAACATCAAATACCTTAGCAAAATGTTTTTACTACCAAATGTAAATGAATATACTCTAATTCATTATATTGACAAAATAAACTTTTTAGTGGAGGCAATTTATAAAATCAACATAAATTTATTGAGGAATTTTTATATTTTTAGCATTTCTTTAGGCATGGATGATGTGGCCAGCAACAAGACTAATGCAATACCTTTCCTAATCAAGAAAGTTCCCTGTAGTCTCAAGACCACCATTTAAATCAACCATTCAATAATTATTTAGTAAAGATTATGCTATACGCAAAGGATAAAGTGGGGAAGAAAAAAAGTCAGTATACTGTAGTGTGACAGCAGAAAGAAAATAAATGAAGTAAACTAAGTAGTATATTTAAAAGGTTATCTGTGTTATAGAAGAAAAAATTAACAAAGTGGGGTGGATTATACCAAGCCTTGTGACTTTAAATGTAGTTAGATGAAGTCTCAGTGATCAGATAGAAGAACAAAAATGAATGGTTAATGAAGCAATGAGTCATAAATATTTGGAAGAAGAGACAATAGGCATACAAAGACTCAAAGCCAAAGGGAAGTAGTGGGGTATTGAAAAATAAGTAGAGCCAGAACAGAAATGAAAAATCAAGGAAAAGAGTAGTATACTTGTAAGTAGCAGACCTAAATTCGTCCTACATTGATAGGCTTTAGATATTTATTTTACTCTAAGTAAAATGGAAAGTCAGAAGAGAGTGACATGGACCAACAAACATTTATAAGTGATAACTCTGACAACTGTGCTGAAAATTGAATGCAAGGACAGAAAGGTTTAGTAGGTAGAGCAATTAGTAGATCATTGTAACTATTCGGGGGGGGATGGGATTAACAGTTGCAAATATCTGTCTGGGAATGGGGAAACACCTCTTATCAACAGGGTGCCTGAATGAAACGTAATTGTATACCTAACCCTTAACTGTATCCCACAAAATCATAATAAAAAATATTGATTAAAAAAAAAAGAAAACCAGGAAGAAAAAAAAAAGAGGACCCTGAGTATTTACCATAATACTATATGAAAGGGATTGACATTAGTGGGATACTGCCAGGGGAGGGTGGACACATAACATCAATAAGGATACCTGATCTCAAATCAGGTGAAATGGGGCCCAAACTTTACCTGTACGATGACCAATTGAATACCTAATCCTGAATTGTATGCCACATCTTTAAAGCAAAAAATAAATAAATAATAAAAAAGGAAAAAAAAAAGACAAAAGTATTTTCTAGGGGGAAACAGTGGTGGAAGTAGAAGTTAGAGTCATTCTATAATATTTGTTTAAAGAAGAGCCAGTCATACTTGTTGACACATTTGGTGTAAGGTATGACCGAAAGAGAAGGCCAAAGGCAAGATATTTAATCCTAACTGAAATGATGGAGTTACCACAATCTAAGATGATGAAGCTGGAAAGTAGATTGACTGATTGGAAATTTGCATTTAGAAATCTTAATTTTAAGATAATCAAATTAATAAAGTTGACCCTTGAATAAAGCAAAAGTTAGAGGCCAGTCTGCAATGCATAGTCAAAAATTTGTGTGTAACTCTTGACTCTGTCAAAACTTAACTACTAATCTCCTTACAGATAAGGCAAACAGTTAATACTTTTTAATGACATATGTATTATGTACTCTATTCTTACAATAAATTATGCTAGAGAAAGCATATTATGAAAACATAAAGAAGAAAACTATATTTACTACTCATTAAATGGGGTGGATCACTATAGAAGTCTTCATCCTTGTTACCTTGAATAGGCTGTGGATGCATAGGAAGAAGAGAAGGGGGGCATCCCATAGTCTCAGTGGTGGTAGAGAGAGAAAAAAAGTATACGTGAGCACAAACAGATCAAACTTGTGTTGTTTAAGGGTCAAGTATATATAAAATGGACAACTGGGTAAACAAATTGAATTTTAAGGAAGACTAATGAGCCTAGATAGTTATTTGAGAGTTAGATAAATTTGTCAAGGAAGTGAGTAAGGCTGTAGAAGTCCAAGGACTGAGATCAGTGACCTTCCTATGTTAAGAAATAAGGAAAGGAATAGATTAAGAAATAAGGGGATAGGAAAGTGAGAAGGAACTAGAAAGAAATGGCTAGGAAAGAAAGGAGAAAAAAGCAAGAAAGTGCAGATTCCTGAACAGATGGCCAAGGAAGTGTTTCCAAGAGAGAATTATAAAACATGGAATAATGTTTAGAATACAAGTGAGATGAGGACTAAAAGCAGAGTACTAGATATAACATATAGAAGTCAGTTTGGACTTTGACAAGAGCAAGGAGCATGGAGTAGGATGGGTACAAGGAGATTTAGGGGCTTCCAAAAGAGTGAAAGGAGGGAAGTTAGGGAAAGAAAGAGAATGGTGTAATTATTTTAAGAATTTGAAAAATGACTGTCCCTTCTTTCTACCTCTATACTTTTTTTTTGTTTGCTTGCTTTTTGTTTTCACCTTTAAGTTTTTTTATTTTAGAATTATGGGGTACAATTCAGGATTAGATATACAAATATTCATTGTGCAAGTACCCTTGGTGATGAGGTGTGCTCCCCTTCCCCGGGCAATTTCTGACTACTGCCAATTCCACCTCCCCACCCACCCCCCATGCCTCCCATGCCCCCACAGTTTCCTGCTACTGTCAATCCTTTTCTTGTAGAATTATGATAGTTGTTCAAGGTCCACTTATGAGTGATAACATGTGATACTCAGTTCTTTGTTTCTGTGAAAGATCACTCAGTATTATAGAATCTAAGTCCATCCAGGTTGCTGCAAAGTTCATGATTTTGTTCTTTATGACTGTGTAATAGTTCATTGTGTATATGTAAAACATTTTTTATCCAGCATGGTTGGTTCCATGTTCTTGCTATTGTGAACAATGCTGCGATAAACATACGTGTGCAGGTATCTTTTTTATACAGTGATTTGAGTTCTTCCAGGTATATTCCCAGTAGGGGGATTGTGGGGTCATATGGAAGGTCTATTTTTTAGAACTTTTAAGGAATCTCCACACTGTTTTCCACAGAGGCTATACTAGTTTACACTCCCACCAACAGTGTAGATGTGTTCCCTTTTCACCACATTCTCTCCAGCATCTATTTTTTGAGTTATTAATGATGGTCATTCTGACTAGAGTTAAGTGGTATCTCAATGTAGTTTTAATTTGCATTTCTTTGATGACTAGTGAGACTGTACTTCTGTACTCTTAATAATAAACCACAGATGTCTCACAAATTCAGAAACAGAAAGCAAATGAACATTAGGTGCATATATTTTTTTGATCTACTGAAAATTTTCTAAGTAAATAATCTATAAAAGCATTTTACCTCAACCTCTACAACTTACATATTAAAATAGTTTGTGCCTTCACCTGGTGCTTCACCTACCTTTTATTACCCAAAAGTTTTTCTCATCCAATAGTGCATGTGGTCACTTCTTCTCACTTCTAAATCTGATTACATCTCAGGATAAACCTTCTCATTAAATTCCAGAGAGACTCATAGATTTCCTTTGTTGTTCTCATTTTCTTTTCTGAGTTCCAGTTACACATTGAAATCATTTTCTTTGAAGACTATTATCTGATCAGCAGGATAAGCAGCTTTTTAAATTGGCTTTAAATCCATGAAAAGACCATCAAAATTCTGTGCATTATGGTTCCTCACTTTCCTGCTGTTCTGAATTTTCTACCTGCTTATGTATTTTGAAAGAAGAAGATGCCCATATAGTCAGGGAAAGAGTGGATAATGTAGAAAAGTATTGACAAACAACATAATTATTTAAATGCCAAGTGGAGAAAGAGAAGCATAGAAGAAACAAAAACATTATAGAGAGTAATACTAAAGAATAAAGGAAGAATGGATTGCAATAATTGTCAGAAAACACAAAAGGTCTTCCACAATATCAAATTTAGAATAATGAAATATTATGAAAAGATAATCATATTTTTACAGTTCAGTAAGTAATGTGTCATTAACAAAAACAGTAAGATCAATTTTTTCAAGTGATGGAGAGAAAAAAAAAGGTGCAGTACACAAAAACAAAGTATAAACAGAATTATGCGGCCATAATGAGGAACAAAATCAGAGATTTCTCAGCAAATGGGATGGAATTAGAGAAAATCATTCTTACGGATCCATCACAAAAACAAAGAACTGAATACCACATGTTCTCATTCTTAAGTGAGACCTGAACATTACTCAAAATAGCACAAGGACGGTATTGGCAGTCCTGGGACAATGCCAGGGGAAGGAGGAAAGCCGGGATATATAATAATAAAATGGGTACCTGATCATAAACAAGGGGAAGTTGGAGCCATTTGGAGGCCAAATCTTCGTCTGCACAAGATTACTTATGTACCTAATCCTGACCTGTATCCTACATCTTTGAAATAAAATTTAAAGAAATACACAGAATTTAATTAGAGGAATCAATGATGTAGTTTTGAGGTAAACTTTAAGTGAGCAGGAACTATGCCTATTTTATTCAATATGTATGCCCAGTATCTGTCACAAAGACTGATAAAGTAGGAACATATTAAATATCTGTTGATTAAAAAACAAATCAATCATAATTTTTAAAAACTTTCTTGGGGTCCCTTTGTGCTAATTTTCATTCTTATTTAATAACTGAGAAATTATGAGACAATTAAATCCCTGCCATCTTTTAGAAATGACTAACTCTTCTCTGAAGCCAATCACTGACTGTGTGCTTGAGAGATCAAATGTCATTTGATATTTTACATCAGAAAGATGCCTTTGATAGCTTAGCTTTTTAACAAATATGATATGTCAGGCTACATATGAGGGGAAATTAAAAATAATTATTTTAAAATTTCTGCTAATGTGAATATTATTTAGCTTTAAATATTTTGTCATGAATTTTATTTTCATTTTTTATCTAAAATGCACAAAATAAAGTGCAACACAATAGTTTATTTCATAGATTTTATATTCTAGTCATATTTTCAAATTATGCATAGTTAATATTAATATAATAGTCATAATTAGTTTAGATAAGCTATTAATCAAAAACATCCTGTGCATTAATATATGTTTTCTTTGTTGGTAATTAAACTCCATCAATCAATAACTGCAATTACTCTAGAGGATCCTCAATATATTTATACTTGTATTCTAGTAGAGAAAGTGTGTATGAGTGGCAAAATTCTTTAGCATAATATTGTGAATATTATAAAATATATTTAGTGGGTAAAGATACCTCTGCATAAAGTCACTTGAGTCATTTTAGTAACAAGTTGCAGTCTCTTCTGTAACTATCAAGGTTATCATTACAATTTTGCAGCTTCTAAAGGAAACAAAAATGATTATTTTGAAATAAAAAGAAAATGCTCTTTTTTGAAAATCTTTTTTGAAGAAAGATTATGCTTATTTCTATTGCCAGATTGTAATTTTTTTTAAATTTAGGTTTTGTAGCAATGAATAACTCATCTTCTAAGACCTATATTTTATTTCTGGTGAAGGGGGGAGTTAAATAATGTGTATGCATGGATGTAAAGTGTGAAAGATAAATACTGAAGCCTCAGAAGAGTGGAGGAGCATGCAAGGGATAGGTGATGAGAAATTACTTCACGGATACAATGTTCATTATTCAGATGATGGATACATTGAAAGCCAAGACATCCCACAATATAGCCATGTAAAAAATTGAACTTGTATCCTTCAAGTTTTTACAAGAAAGACCTATATTTTAATAGTATTTTTTTTAAAACTACTTATTCATTTCAAGCTACAACAGTTTAGGCCCTATTCACTTAAAAGAAGCATATTCACTTGAATTAATATATGGATAAAATTTTACATAATATTGTGATCACCTTATTGTATTCCCACAGAAAGCATATTATGGGGAAAATATTATCCACGGGTGGTGCCTCTCTCCCAGTGACACAAGGCAGATAGAAGAATGGAAGTTCTCTGTACATTCATAATAATATTGCTATGGAGTACAGTTTACACCAGATACAATGTTACCTAGGTCTTAGGAAATGGACCCTAAAATAATACACATTCTTGAAGATTCCACAATATACCTATCATCAGGTATCATGTGGGTCAGAGTGAGCTTAGTGGAATCAGGTAATAAGTGATGTTTTAATCCAAGTATAACGCATGGTAGGCAAATCATATATATGACCCACAATATATTTATCTTTTCATTCCTTGGGTTTAGTAATAGATAGATATTTTAACCAACATCTGCAATATTGAAACAATGCCATCCCAATACCAATATAATGATTTATGTGGTTAAAAAAAAAAAAAAACCAAGTGGAAGGATTTGGAACCCCAACTCTTTACTAAAATAGTAAATAATAAATCATTTTCAATACTATAACTTCTAGGGAATTATAAGAATCAGTGTCATATTGAAGGATATAAGGTTCAAGGATATTGATTCTTATCTGATCCACATTTCCACTGTCGGGTGTATGGAATGGATTGTATTTGGGAAAGGCAATGAATTGTTTTAACATCAATCACCTGCAAAGACAATTACAACTCTTATTTGTGAGATGAATTTATTGCTTAAGCAAACTAGTCCCTGGCATTCAGTACGCAGCTATTAGGATGGAAAATACTATCACAGTTAGTCCAAAAACAAAGAATATTGTAAGAATATTATAGCCTGCTGGCCTTTATCTGGAATAGATAGTAATACATATTTCCTACCTTCCCTCAAAATTTGTCTGACTCTGTGCTATTATAAACTCAAGGTACCTTAGTCATATCAAATTTATGCAAAGCATTACTACAAAAGATCATTTAGGTTAAAAGTGTTATTAGGACCTGCAGATCAGTTCCTAATTGTTTATACAAAATACATGGATGTTAGAGGTTTGCTATGAAACTTATGACACTTTGAAAATGTTCTGATTATTTACTTGCCTAAAAATGTTAGATATCTCCTCCAAAGTGAAGAACAGTTTGATATCTTGAATCTTTTACCACTACAAAGTTGTGATATAGTAGGTGGCTCTCCTTTAATTTTTGAAAGCAAAGTATTTCTGGAGCTCTTAATTCAAGAAAATTTTGATATGAAAGACCCAGCTTATCCTCCTTTCTCACTGAGACTTTATGCCCTTTGGCCATCATCCCTCCACTTTTTTCCCAGTTTTCTCAATAAAACCTTGGAAAACAAAGTATTTTTGGTTGCCTAAAATACTGACATATTAGTGAAGGTTTTAGAACAAGACATGGTTTTCCAGTTGGTTTCGGAAATACTGCAAGCAGCATTGCCATTCAGTGTGTATGGCTCAAAATATCAAAATGCCTGTGATGGAAAGGGATTTTTTAAGGAAGCTGAAAAATCCCAGATAACGGAATTACAATAAAGTTTCCTGGGTGTTGAAACCAAGTCATTTTTTAAAAATAACTTCTTTTTGCAAAACTGGATCTTATTCTAATCATATCATTTAAAGACTGAGTGACTAACCATCGAACACTAGGTACAATAGCATCTGACCTTCTTGGGTGCTATATAAGATATATCTAATACATGTTGGATGTTTCTACCTAAATTTTATCATCACATTTTGATGCACATTTGATCAGATAAGCTGCATCCTCATGTTCCCTCATATGATTTCAAGTGCAATTGCCTATGACAAGATGACTGAATTGTCAAGACTTTTTTTAAAAAAATAAAAATAAGTAAAAGTCTATACTCTGATTTACAGATTATTCTTCATAATATGCCAAAACTACTCAACATTATGTCTATGGTTCAATTAAATACAGAAGTGACCTATAAATGGAAAGGGCATAAATTTGAACAAAGTATATTACTGTAAATTTTTCTGGAATAAAGACAGATTAAGAAAATAACTGAAATAAATATCCATGTATATCTATGTAAACAGATTTGTTAACTAAAATGTTCTTTTAAAGAAAACATCTGTAACTAAATTGTTTTGCAAATTATAAAATAGATTAAGACAAGCATCTATATTAATGCCTCGGAAATGTTAAATTGTTATGAATGGGAACTTGGAAGAAATAAGATTGAGGGACTGGTGAGAAAGACACTTGTAGAATATTTTGAGGGCTAGCTAGTCAGAACAGGCTTAATTTGTAAGAATATTGTTGGTACCATATGATTTCTCTCCAAAGATCTCTACTGTGGAAATTGAACAATGTTAAGGTAATGTCAATGACCCTCAGCTCCCAACTGTTTGATAGGCCCATGCACAAAGCAAGTAAAACGATAAAAATGGAGATTGCAAATGGAGTAGATGATAGAGATTCTCCAAACAAGGGTCAATTTAGTTACCAGTATTTGTCATTTTCCAAGTTTCTAGTGGCAGGGAACAATCTGAGCACCCGATACGGTACCATCAACCAGAGTGTACAAGTCAACCATTCTGTAGCCAATTGATTATAGTGAACCATTTCTTCAATGAAGAGCTGATAATATTGGTAATATGTTCTTATGGGAAGAGCTGCTATGTTTGAATTGAATTCTTTATTCCAGTTATGTATGTAAAAAAAAAAAAAACAAAACCTGTGTAATTCCTTTTGAAGTCACGATATCAGCTTGCGTGGACTTGCCTGGAGTGTCCATTCCAAGTTGACTGCTTCATTCACATATCTGGTTCCCTATTGTTGCTTAGTGTCTCTCTTTCCCTTCCTCATACTCTGCAGGTCTTTCTATATGATATCTATTATTTAGATACTTTCTACCTGCCTTGAGTTTTTCGTTAGTTTGACATTCTAACAGTTTTGAGGTTTGTGATCTTCTTGAAAGGTGTCTGATTTCCTAGATATCACACCAAGAAGTCTAAGCATAACCCACAAAACTTATTGCAAACATGGCTCAGGAGTCTAAAATATCACTTCAACTGATTCTTCTGGAAAAATCAAGTTACTAAAGACAGCCTCATTCAAGTATAAGGAAGAAATAGATACTACCTCTCTGTTGCAAAATGGAATTCTCACACCAAAAGGTAAAAAACTGTTTGTGGTCACCTTCAAGATGAACACTACAGTTAGTTTTTTTTTTTTTCCTGCCAACAATACTATATGTAACTCACCATAATGGTATCCCCCACAATAATAGCTGATAATAATGTTAATTTTAATATGTACAAAATGTGCAGAAGATAAGTTTACTGGAATGTGGTATGGCTTATTGGAGGGGAAAGGCTATGATTTTTCAGAAGGAAAAAATTATTTCCAAAATTGATATTATGCCCCTCAAAAATGACATAGCACCTTATTTATCAATAGATAATGAACTTCTTTTCATAACCAGAATGCATGCGTACATACATCAAGGAATAAAGTTAAAATGAGATCTCTCACTATTATATCCAGAGATCACCTCATGGCACTTTGTTTCATTTTTCTAAAACTCAGGGCTCTTCATTTTTGAAAATGCTCAAATAATAAATACTTCTATATGAAGATACACAATGACTCCTTTTAAATGGAAATTGAAGCAACCTTTCAAACTTTTGGATTCCTTCCACCTCTGCATAAGAAGAAATCAATGGAGGATATAGTTGTTGGCTAGGATTGTTGATCTTGACTACACAGAACAAATAAAGTTGCTCCTAAAGAAAAGAGTTGGGGTGGAAAAAAAGTAACACAAGTATTTTCCCAAGATCCTCTATGGACTGCAGTATTCAGAGAAAAATGTTAATGACAATTAATGTGAATTTTATACAAATTCCTTTGCTAAAGGCTTAAAATTGCTGAAAAATGAAGGCTTAGATATCTAAAATAAATTCTCTTTTATTCTATTTAATTGACATTTTTCTCTATAAGCTGGATAATATAATGATAGTACCAGGTCTAAAATCAGAGGTGAAATAAATATCACCTACACATCCTGAACTTAGACCTGAATGCAACAGGATACACATTTATATATAGTTTGTTTGCTTGCCTGCCTGCCTTCCTCTCTCCCCACCTCCCTCCCTTCCTTCCTTCCTTCTTCTTTTCTTTCCCTTTTTCCTCCTTTCCTCTCTTCTTTCATTCTTTCCTTCTTTTTTTCTCTTTAAAGAGGAAGTTGATTCCTAATAAATTTTCAGAGAAATCATTACAAAGCATCATCACTTTGTTTTGCTTGTTGTTGTAAATTGACAAATTATAGTTGTATATACTTGTGGGGTATAAAGGAATATTAAGATCTATGAATAGTGTGGAATGATTCAATCAATCTAAATAACATATTAATCTCCTCAAATACTTATTTCTTATGATGAGAACATTTGAAATGTACTCTTTTAGTGATTTTTGAAATGTGCCCTACACTGTTATTTACTGTATTCACTGTGCAGTACAATAGATCTCAAAAAAACCAACTCATTCCTTATCTCTCACTGAGGCTTGGGACACTTTGATCATCATCTCTCATTCTCATCATCATCTTAACCTCTGGTGACCACCATTCTACTCTTGCCTTCAATGAGTTTGTTTCACATTCCACAGATAAATGAGGACATGCAGTATTTGTCTTTCTGTGTCTGGACTTTTTGACATAGTACAATTTTCTCCAATTTTGTACATATTCTTCAAATAACAAACATTTTTTAAGGCTAAATAGCATTCCATTTTGTGAATATAGCCACATTTTTGGATCAACTTATTTATTGATATACACTTAGATGATTCCGTAACTTGGCTATTATTAATAGCTCTGCATTTTATTCAGAATGTATTTTGTTTGCTTTTATAATTTGAATTATAGTCTTGAAAGAATAGTGTAAGTTGATTGAAGCATCCCATATTATGGGACATAGTGAATATTTCTCTTTGTTTGGTTCCAAACAACTGAACTTTCTTATGTATGGAGAATCCCTTTATTGTATGTATTTTGTCAGTTAGACATACTCACTTGTAGCTTTGACTCTGACCTAGTAATTAAAATAAGCAGGGAAACTGAGGAAATTTAATACAACAGTGACAGTGATGGCAGCCATGTCAGTTTTGAGGGACATTTGCAGCAAAAAGCACCAGCATAGGTAATTGGTGGATTGGTGACATTTGCAGTGGTGGTGCAAGCTGAGGTAGTCTGTGTCTAGTTATGACAGATTGCTTCTGTGGTATGGTAGAGACAATAACCTTGATTCTCTAGATTTCTGTTTTCCTTTCCCATTTTCTAAGCTATGCTCTCCTATTTTACTGGTGACTTTATGAGCTATCCAATAATCTTTAGTATATTCTCCTAATGTTTAGGTTAGTCAGAATCAACTTCTGTTTCTCACAACTGAGAATCCTCCTGAACATATATTCACAAAGACCTATATCTTGTACATTCTTCATCCAAGATCAGTAATGTGCACTATCACTTTTTAGTATTAAAAAATTCTACAACAATGTGATTGTGATTTATCTCATAAAAGATATCAATCCATTATATGCATACCCCATCAAAAAATAAGAATTACAAGTTTGTCTGAGGATGATGACATTATATCAATTTTGATGAAATATAACTGAACACTCAAATCTTCACTAAGGAAAAAGAGACATTCATTGACATTTTATGAGGAAGCAATACAGATGTTTTTAAAGACTACCAAACAAATATTGATCACTAATATGAAGAAAGCAGGAACTAATATTGAATCATTGTTGCTTTACCCTGCAGCAATAACATTATATTTAGTCATAAAAAATTAGATATGCTTGAGTTATCATTTTCTTATTATTTAAGAATAATTATATCTACTAAGTTTCCATCCATGCAAATTAATAAATATGTGCCTTCAGAGGATAATGGTAACTAAAATATTTCACAAGTACCTGATTTAGGTACAATTCATTTTATATTCATAATTTCACTCATACAGCTCAGAGGAAGATAACTATCTCTTTGGGTAATGTTGACTGTAAATAATTACTTTTTCAAAAAAATGTTACATTATACACAGAATGGCAAACTAGATAATAAACGATGACCCAATAATTTGTTGCATCAAGAAAAGTCATCTCACCATAGGGATACACAGACTCAATGTTAGAAGATGGAAAGTTAAATTTACAGGTGAATAGATCCCAGTAGAAAGCAGAAGTCATGTTGTTAATATCAGTCAAAAGAACCTCTAAGCTATAAAAATTTTAAAAGATATGGAAGGGCACTATATAATGACAAAAGGCTCAAATCATCAACAATAAATATCTATCCTAAACACATACAAACCCAATACAGGAGCACCAACATTTATAAATAAACTATTAAGTAAGCTAAAAAAAAAAGATATTGACTCTAACACTATCATAACTGGGGAATTATGTTACCCCACTAACAACCCTTGAAAAATCACTGAGTCAAAAAATCAACAAAGAAAGCTGGAACCTCAACTTGATACTTGACCAAATGGACTTAACAGATACCTACAGAACACTCCACCCAACAACCACAGAATATACATTCTACTCATTGCTACATGGAATGTACTCCAATATCAATCACATTCTTGATCATAAATCAAACCTAAACAAATTTTATAATTTTGAAATACTGCCATGTACCTTCTCAGACCACAGTGAAATAAAAATAAATATCAACACCAACAAAATTTCCCCCAAATCTGCAAAGACATGGACACTAAAGAGCATGATGCTGAATGCCTACTGGGTCAACACAAAAATCAAAACAGAAATTAAAAGATTCCTGGAAACAAATTAAAATAAAGAAACATCTTACCAAAACATCCCTCTGGGATGTCATGAAAACAGTTCTAAGTGTAGAATTTATATCTTCATGAACACACATCAAGAAAAGGGAAAGACCACAAGTTAATGGCCTAAAAAATCACCCATGGGAGCTAGTAAGACAAGACCACCAAAATCCTAAATTTAGCAGAAGAATACAGATCATCAAAGTAAAAGTCCAAATATGAGACATAGAAGACAAAAATATCATAGAAAAAAATCAACAAAACAAAAATGGTTCTTTGAAAGAATGAAAAGGTTGTTGAACCTCTAGCTAAAATGAACAAGAATAAGAGAGAAAATGCCCAAATAAACCCAATCAGAAGTGCAAAAGGTCAAGTCACAACTGACTCCAAAGAAATACAAAAGATTATCAGAGATTACTATGCACACCTGTGTGGAAACAAACTTGATAACCTAAATGTAATGGAGGATTTTCTGACATCACACAACCTCCAAAGGTTGAAACAAGAAGAAACAGACACACTAAATAGACGAACAGCAACCCAGGAAGTTGACTTCATCATAAAAAAACTGCCTACAAAAATATTCCCTGGACCAGGTGGCCTTCCAGCAGAATTATACAAAACATACAAGGAGGAGTTGGTACCAATCCCACTGAAGGTATTCCAGGCAATTGAGAGAGACAAATTTCTCCACAAATCATTTTAAGAAATAATGTCACACTGAAACCCAAACCGGGTAAAGATTCAACAAGGATAGAGAGTTACAGGCCAATATCTGCGATACACATAGAGGCATAAATTCTCAACAAGATTCTAGCAAACTGGATCCAACAATACATCTAAATAATCATCCACTATTACCAAGTGGGCCTCATTCCAGAGATGCAGGACTGGTTCAACAACTGTAAGACCATAAATGTAATTCAGCACATCAAAAGGTATAAAAACAAGAAACTCATGATTATATCATTAGATGCAGATAAAACTTTTGATAAAATACAGCATCCCCTCTTGATAAAAATCCTTGAGCACCTAGGCATAGTAGGAACAAACCTCAAAATAGTAAGCGCCATCAATGATAAACTCACAGCAAGCATATTTCTAAATGGACAGAAACTGGAAGCATTTCCCCTGAATAGCAAGACAAGACAAGGCTGCCCACCCTTACCCCTCCTATTCAACATTGTTTTAGAATTCCTAGCTAGAGAAATTAGACAAGAGAAAGAAATCAGTGTATCCAAATAGGAAAGGAGGGAGTTAAGTTATCCTCCTTTGCTGATGATATGATTCTAGACCTCAAAAATCCAAGAGAATCAATCTTTCAAAAACCTCCTTTCACTGATAAAGGACTTTGGGAAAGTCTCAGGATACAAAATAAATGTGCAAAAGAGAATCATATTCTTATACCTCAACAATAAACAGGCAGAAAACCAAATAAAAAGCACAGCCCCATTCACAAAAAAGAGAGGAATACCTCAACATCTTCCTTTACAATGAAAACCACAAAGCACTGCTCCAAGAAACCCAAAAAGATACAAACAAATGGAAAAAATATTCCCTGCTATTGGAGAGGAAGAATGAACATTGATAAGATGTCCATTCTACCTAAGGCCATCTACAGATTCAAAACAATATCCATTAAATTACCAACATCACTCTTCTCAGACCTGAAAATGACAATACAGAAATTCATTTGGAAACATAGATGAACACAAATAGTCAAAACAATCCTTAACAAAAGAAACAAAGTGAGAGGTATCACACTTCCAGACTTTAAACTTTACTATAAGGCTACCATAATCAAAACAGCCTAGTATTGGTACAAGAACAGGCATATGGACCAAGGAAACAGGATAGAGATTCTTAAAGCAAAACCTCAATATCTCAACCAACTCATCTTCGACAAAGCCTCCAACAACAACTACTGAAGAGAGGAAAACCTATTCAGTAAATTGTGCTGAGAAAACTGCACATGCAGAAGATTGAAACAGTACCGCTACCTATCACTGTACACAAAAATCAACTCCAAATGGATTGAAGACCTAAACATAAACCTCAAAGTATTAGACTCTTAGAAAACTCAGGTGACATCCTTACACAAATAGGAGTAGTCAATTCTGGGTCAAAACTCCAGGTGTCCATGCCATAAAAGATAAGATAGGCAAGTGGAACCTCACTGAACTGAAAAGCTCTGCAAAGTGAAAGGAACCATCAAGGCAGTGGGGAGACGGCCCACAGAATGTGAAAAAAAAAATATTTGTCGACTGTATATCTGAGAAAGGCCTAACATCCAGGATCTACAATGAATTCAAATGTGCTGAAGGGAAAAAAAATAGCTCCATTAAAAAATGGGTAAAAGATATGAATAGACATTTCTCCAAAGAAGATATATGAACAACCAACAGACACATGGCAAATTGCTCAGTCTCACTAATCATCAGAAAAATTCAAATCAAAACTACCTGGAAGTACCACCTCATCCCAAACAATAGATGCTGGTGAGGATGAAGGGAAAAGAGAATGCCTTTACACTGCTGATGGGAATGCAAATTAGTTCAACCTCTATGGAAAACATCGTGGTGAATCCTAAATGAGCTAGGAACGCAAAACATTCTACTAAAAAGATACCTGCTCACACATGTTTATTGCAGCTCTATTCAAAATAACAAAACATGAAACTAACCATGCTGTCCTTCAAAACTGGACTGGATTTTTAAAAATGTGCTGCATATATACTATGGAATATTACGCAACTATAAAGAAGGGCAAACATATGAACTGCACATCAACATGGATGACTTTAGAGTCTATCACACTCAGTGATCTTTCACAGAAACAAAGAACAGAGTATCATATGTTCTCACTCATAACATTTACCACAATACTATAAGAAAGGGATTGGAAGTAGTGGGATACTGCTGGGGTGGTGGTAGGAACACAACATCAATCAAGATGCCTAATCTAAGGCAAAATGGAGACCAAAGGGAGGCCTAAACTTTACCTGTACAATGTTCATTTGTATAACTATCCCTGAATTGTATCCATCTTTAAAATAAAATATAAATAAATAAATAAATAAATTTTTAAAAATGCTTCTTTAAAAAATTCTGTATTATAACATGAAGACTAAATAAGCATAAAATTAAAAGTTAACAATAAAAATAGTCAGCCCTTAAATACATTACTTTTTCAAAATCTCAGATTTAGTCTATATGTAGGAACTTTATATATTTTTGTATGTGTTGTCCAAAATTTCTAAGACAATGTTTTGTATTTAGTCATTCCACTTTGTATTTTTTGTATTTAGTCATTCCACAATGTATAAATATTTCAAAACAATATGTGGCACGTGACAAATATATATAGTTTTTATTTTTCAGTTAAAAATTGAAAAAGGAAACAACGAAATTAAATACAAAAGATACTACACCAAATAATTGAAATTCATTAATTTAACATAAAATCATGGTCATGTCTTAAAAAAGAATCTAAGAAGAAGCACCAGGTTTTCAATGAGGTCTAGAAATTTAAAAAAATAAACTTTAGAAAAACATGAATGATGAACACTTAGTGCAGAGGCTAAAATTTTAATAAAGATAAAACCCTCACCATATCAACACAGAAGAACAGTTAATCAAAGACTACCAAGCAAAATTTTCTTCCTTATCATTTTTGTTTGCTTTTATATGGAATATGTCATATAAAATTATTTGCCTTGTTAATAATTTGCAGTAACTAGAAATAGACATATTCCAGTATCTCTATTATTACCTCTGTATCTATAACTATTCAGGTTTCATATTTTATACCAAGAACCATATTAACCAAAATTATGCACATTTGATCACAAACATTTACTAACTGCAAAAGTCTTTGAAAAACAATCAGGAAATAACAAGATTGAGGGAATCCCAATATCTGACATGACCATAGTTTGTTCTACATTGATATTATATGCTTAACAATAGTTGGATTCTTCTTCAGCCACCTTATGTTCTTTGCTCTAGCAGACCCATTGGAATAAAAATTTGAAATATCATCTAGTATTTTTATTTTACTTCTCTTAGTTAACATTCATGGTAACATTAAATTTTCAATAGTTATTTTATTGACAAGAGGTGACATACACCATTCTTCATTTCTTTAAAAGTTTACGAGCTTGAAAGAGTCAACCATATCCTATGACATTTAACATTTATTGAATAATAACTATGTGTTAGACACTGAGAATTCTACAGGTAATAACTCATTTAATCAATACAGCAATGCTGTTCTTCAGTATTATTATTCTCTATGTTTGACATTAGGAAAATAGGACACAGAATGTAAATAACTTGCCAGACATCATAGAGTTAGTGTCGAATCTATAATTTACAACACAGTCTGACTGTGGAGTAAGTATTTTAATTGCTACCCTCAAATGAAAAAATTAGTACAGCTTAATTTGGTAGATCAGAAAAATTGAGGTTTTGCAATTTTGCCTTTATTTTTCATATAAAATAATAATGTTTTTAAAAATTAAAATTATAGTACATTTTAGCAATATTTAGTTTTTATTTGCCTTTGTCCTATTTCTTTATTTTCTTCATTGGGTATATAAAGTTATTAATGTTATCACGGAACAACAATCTTACTTAGATGCAGTAGCACATTATAGATAAAGTCTGTACTTATTTAGTAGGAAGTGGTATATTTTCCAACTAGAGGCATTTTGCTCCTCTTGGAAGAATAATAAATAAGAGCTCTCCTTTTTGCCCAATCTCATTAAAAAAAAAAAAAAGTTTTCTTCTAGTCCTGAGTGCTCAAAGTCTCACAAACCTGGGCAAACTCAGCCCTAAGACTGGAACAGTGGTTGGTGAAGGTGCCTGTTATCCATATGCTTCATAATTATGCATATGTATGCAAACACACACACACACACACACACACACACACACACACACACACACACACACCCCTGCCCAAACCTGAAAAGAGGTTTAAAGGTGTGGATAACAGTAATATATACAGAAAATTATTTTGTATAGATTCCCTTACTTCATTGGTATAGAACGACTCATTTCTCATTACTTGGGATTTTCAATAAGAATGCTTTTTGAATAGCCTGCTATATTTTCTTTTCAGGCTGATAAATTGAAATATGAAAATAGAAATAAGGATAGAAGTCTTAGAAGTTAAATATTGCTAAAATAAAAAATGAAACTTTGAAAATTCACCTTGCAATCAGGAAAGATAAAGTTTGCATAGTCATCTACATTAACTATAATATAGATTAATTGTTAAGCATAAGTAAAATGCACTTTAATTAAATTAAGTTAAAATATATTTCAGTGGCAACTGTACAAAAGAGTACAAGCAAAACAGAAAATGAAGGATAAAAATGACTAAATATCTGGCTATACAGCCAACTAACAAATATAAATTAAGCTAAATAAGTAGAATTTCATGAAGAAAAAATACTGCTAAGCTAACAAATTTAGATAATGTAGAATTATTTGGTGCTATTTTTTTTTTTTTTACACATCCACCTTCTATAACATGGTTGCAAATAGGAAGGGACAGTTTTGTTTAAGCAGATGAGATATTTTGTGACCAACTGGCATTTTCACCCATGCAAGAATAGAAATGGTGACCTTGTTGGACACTCTTCCAGTCCCCAAACTGAGACCTGAATGATGTTTCATTTTAAAGCAATCACCTCTTATGCTATATTGGATAATTGTTTTTATAGTCTTAGGAAAAAAGTTACCATCTACTTCAGAAGCTAAAAGTAATTACAGTTGAAATGATAAATAAATTGTTCCTTGGACTTCTTGATAACTAATGAGTTTTCCGCACTATGCCATCTCTGAAGTATTTAGAAAATACTCCAGTGGATTATTTTTCAGGCGTAGATCTAAAGTTTTTCTTTTATAGTTGAGGTGAAGTTCTGAGTTTTAGGCCTCAGTAGAAAGAACAGCAAAGCATCTTTAATATTATGAGTAACTACTGGGGACTTCAGAAAGTATATCAAAGCAGTTGGGCAATCCAAGATCTAAAGAGCAAGTTCCTTAAAATGAGAAAAAAAATTACCAGTAGATAAAATTTGCACAATATGTGATTATTTTAACAACTAAGACAAGAGGGCAGAAATTGGAAGCAAAAATTAATTTATTGTACATGTTCAGAGGTAAAAGTATATTGGAAAAGTAATCCTTAAAAAAATGAAAGAATTAGTTAGCCTAAATTAGTCCTGGTAACTTAAACTCCTTGTTTATTCACATATTCACTTATTGATCATATTCTTAATTGGGGATCTATTATGATTCTACCATACTGATATTCTTTAGAGATACATATAAGAATATGTTGTAACAAGTCTCTGATCTTATGGAAACTGTACATTTTAGTATGGAAGACAATGAATAATGCTACCTCTAGTCTACATAATTTATTATTCTTTTGAATCTTTATTTTTATGACCATTTACTCACAGAATATTAATGAAAACTCATACTTATTAATTATTTAGAATACTCAACTATCATTCTTCAATGAAAGGAAAGTCTAAATATCTATGCTCTTTTTTAAAGATATTCTCTAGGTGCTCTTCCTTTCAGGAATGTATTATTAGTCAAATTTAAATATCCTTCCTATAGGACTGATATTTCACTTATTCCTGACCTACGCTTTTGAAGGTAAGAATTTTCCAATTACACTATCAAAGGTTTTTTGTTTTTTTTTTTTGAGTTGGAGTCTCACTCTGTCATTCAGACTGGAGTACAGTGGCTGCTCCCGGCCACCGCACCCTCTACCTGCTGGACTCTGGCGATCCTTCCATCTCAGCCTTCCAAGTAGCTGGAACTACAGGCGTGCACTACCACACCCGGCTAATTTTTGACTTATTGTAGAGATGAGGTCTCGCCAAGTTGCCCAGGCGGGTCTCGAACCCTCGGGCTCAGGCAATTCACTCACCTCTGCCTCCCAAAGCGCAGGACTACAGGCTGAGCCACCAAGCCCGGCAGCAGTTGTTTCTAAATATAGGAAATATGTTTCTCCAAGAGCACCATGTGAACATTTTAGTTATCACAATTACTAAGCAGTTATTGTTGGCATACAGTGGAGTGAAAGCTGATAAAGCTGGATGGTTTACAATATGGGGCAGTCAAAACAGCAAAATAGTTCTTACTTCTTTATTTAGAGAAAAAATACATAGCAAAAACATAACAAAATAGCAAAAGATTGTTACAGTCAAATGTCAATAGTGTCTCTTTACAGAGTCCCATGTAAACTCTTCCTTCTCAATGAGTTTCAATTTTCTCTCTCTTAGAAAAGAATCATTGCAGGTGCCCTATTTTACAAGAAGATTTCTTCCTTTTTCTACCTCTCAACACAGCAACATATCCACCTCCTCTCCAACCATTTATGTTAGCTATATAGTAAGACAAATGTTTAAAGTGATTAAATTAGTTTCACTCATTTATGAATAGCTATCTGCCTTATCAAATCCCACCACATCTCTCATGGTTATAGTTTTCCATGCCTGTTAACATATTAGTTATTTTGAGTATATATATCTGGAATTGGTATCTCATGTCAAGCATTAGGGTAACTTGTGAAGACCCAAAATTTGTCCTCAAAAACTAAAACAAAAACAACAACAACAACAAAAAACAAAACCAAAAAAGACACAGTGAGAATTTGGAGAAATTGGAACCCTTGTATGTTACTTGAGGGAATCTAAAATGGTATAGCTTATGTAGAGAACAATTTGGCTGTTCCTCATACCACTAAATGTAGAATTACAAAATGATCCAAGTTCCAAAGAGCTGAAAACCAGGACTTAAACAGACACATATACAATCTTCCATGCACCATTATTCATAATAGTCAAAAAAACCCAAACAAAACAAAAACAATCCAGTGTTGATCAATAGAGGAATGAACAAACAGCATGTAGTACATAAATACAATGAAATACTATTTGGCTAGGAATAGAGGTCTGATACATGCAATGGCATAACTCAAAGATATGCTAACTGAAATAAGGCATAGATAAAAGGACAAATAATGTATGATTTCATTTGTATGAAATTTGAGAATAGGCAAATTCATAGAGATATACAAGTAGATGAGAGTCTTACCAGTGTTAGACTAGGGCTGGGGAAGGGGGAAAAGAATGGGAAGTTCTTTCTTGAGAGTTACAGACTTTCCACTTAAAAAGAATAAAAAGTTGGAAATAGTAGAAACAGTTGCATAATGTTGCAAATGTAATTAATGCTACTGATTGCACACTTAAAGAAGGTTCAAAAAGCTAGAATAATCAAAGTAAACCTAAGTAAAAAGAATAAAGCCAGAGGCATCACACTGCCAGACTTCAAACTTTACTAGAAGGCTACAGTGACCAAAACACAAGGTACTGGTACAAAAATAGACATATAGATTTGAGGAACAGAATAGAGAATCTAGGAGGAAAAAGACCCACTGATTTACAACCAACTCATCTTTGACAAAGCTGACAAAAACAAACATTGGATAAAGTACACTCTATCCAACAAGTAGTGCTGGGAAAACTAACTAACCATGTGCAGAAGAATGAAGCTGGACCCCTAACTACCACCATACACTATCACCAAAAACTAACTCAAGATGGATTAAAGACTTGAACATAAATTTCAAACTATAAAAATCTTAGAAAAAAAACTAGGAAAGATTTTTCTGGACATCAGCTTAGGCAATAACCTCATCAAGTTACAAAGTTTCTGCATAGCAAAAGAAACCTTCAAGAGCAAAGAGACACCCCGCAAAATGGGAGAAATGTTTGGCAAACTATGTATCTAACAAAGGCCTAATATCCAGAATCTTATTATAAGGAATTCAAACAAGTCAACAGGAAGAAAACAAATAGCATTATTAAAAAGTAGACAAAGGATATAAACAGACATTTAACAAAGACTCAGAAGTGGCCAACAAACATAATGCAAAAGGCTCATCACTAATCATCAGAGAAATGCAAATAAAAACAACAAGATACCACCTCACACCCCAGTCTGAAAGGAGACTAAGTAAAAGTCCAAAAACAATGGGTGTCGGTGAGATTGAGGAAAAAAAGAAATGCACTTAACACTGTTGGTGTGAATGTAGGGTCGTTCAACCACTGTGAAAAGCAGCTTGTAGATTTCTCCATCCAACATTCCCACTCCTGGGTGCTTACTCAAAGGAGAATAAACCATTCTACCAAGAAAAAAAATGTCACTCATATATTTATCACAGCACTACTCACTATAGCAAAAACACGAAACCGTCCTAAGTGCAATCAACAGTGGAATGGATAAAGAAAATGTAGTATCTATATACCATGGAATACTAGTCATAAAGAGGAATGAAATCATGTCTTTTGAAGTAGCATGGTTGTAACTAGAGACCGTTATTCAAAGTAAATTATCACAGAAACAGAAAACTGAATGCTGCATGTTCTCATTCATTTGTGGGAACTAGACTGTGCTAACAGACACTAGGGACTACTAAATAGGAAAAGGAGGAAAGGGGATAAGTGTTGAAAAAAATCACCCATCAGGTACCATGATCAACACCTGGGAGGCATCTCAATAGAAGTTCAGTCTGTACCATCAGGTGATCTACCTACGTGACACAACCTGCACATGTACCACTTGAATCTATAGTAATTTTTTTAATTACCTATAAAAATACACAGAAAATAAATGTTTGGTAAATTATACTTATTATTACCTTCAATATTATCCCTGTTTTAAGGCACAGAATGTAAGTCTCAGGTACCATTCTACCTTACCTAGAAAATAACACTTGAGTTTTAGAGGTGAGTATAACTCAGAGTTTTCTAGCAGCAGGTCCAATGATCATTTCATTGCACCACACTATTGTTAAATAAAATTTTAGATGATGAAGAATACTGGGTGAAATATTTTGAAAAAATATGTCATTTGGCATTTTCCAAAATACATTGGAGGGTAAATTTCTAATGTGCTGGATAGGAAGGTCAGACTTGCATCATACCATTCCTGAAGCAAAGACTAGTAAAAATCCCAGAGTAGGTTACTATTTAATCTGGCAGTTTTTAAAAAAAATTTTTTCTTCTCTTTTTTAATTAATTAATTTATTTATTATAAAGATGTGGGGTACAATTCAGGGTTAGGTATACAAACATTGATCATGCAGGTACCCTCGTTGATGAGGTTTGCCCCTCCCTCCCTTAGCAGTTTCCCCCAACTGCCAGTCTCCCCACTTCCCCTGATAGTTTTCTACTACCACCAATCACTTTCTTATAGCATTATACTTGTTCAAAGTCACCTTATGAGTGAGAACATATGGAATTCAGTTCTTTGTTTCTGTAATAAATCACTGAGTATGATCGACTCCAAATGCATCCAATTTGCTGCAAAGTCCATATATTTGTCCTTTTTATGACTGTATAATATTTCATTGTGTATATATACCACATTATTTTAATCCAATCTAGCTTCAATGGGCAACACAGTTGGTTCGATATTTTTGCTATTGTGAATAGAGCTGCAACAAACATTCGTGTACAGATATCTTTTTTGTAGAATGATTTGAGTTCCACCAGGTATATTCCCAATAGGGGAATTGCTGGGTCATATAGAAGGTCAATTTCTAGTTCCTTCAGAAATTGTCACACTGTCTTCCAAAGAGGTTGTATTAGTCTGCATTCCCACCGGCAATGTAGAAGTGTTCCTTTTTCTCCACATCCTCACATCTGTTGTTTGTTTTGCTAATGATAGCCATTCTTACAGGGGTTAGGTGGTATCTCAATGTGGTTTTGATTTGCATTTCCCTAATGATGAGTGAGGCTGAGCACTTTTTCTTGTGTCTGTTGGCTGCCCATATATCTTCTTTTGAGAAGTGTCTATTCATGTCTTTTGCCCACTTTTTAAAGGGGGTGGTTTTTTTTTTCTTTCAGCATGTTTGAGTTCCTTGCAGATCCTGGATATTAGGCCTTTGTCAGATATACAGTTGGCAAATAGTTTTTCTCCATTCTGTGGGCTGTCTCCCTGCTCTCTTTGATGGTTTCTTTGGTTTTGCAGAAGTTTGTCAGTTTAATGAGGTCCCCAAATGACAATACAGAAATTTATCTGGAAACACAAAATGACCACGAATAGCCAAAACAATCCCCAGCAAAAGAAACAAAGAAGGAGGCATCACACCTCCAGACCCCAAACTTCACTATAAGGATACAGTAATCAACAGCCTGGTATTGGTACAAGAACAGGCACATAAACAAATAGAACAGGATAGAGACTCCGGAAGCAAAGTCTCAATTCCTCAACCAACTCCTCCTGGACAAAGCCCCCAATAACCATCACTGGGGAGAGGAGAACCCACTCAGCAAATGGTACTCGGAAAACTGGCCGAACACATGTAGAAGATTAAAACAGGACCCCTACCCATCACCACACACAAAAATCAACTCCAAATGGATGAAAGACCCAAACATAAAACGCCAAACTGTAACCCCAGAAAATGCAGGAGACACTCTTTTTTTTTTTGAGGGGATCCAAGGAGGTTGCCCATGACCATATATATATATATATACTTTTTTTTTTAGTCAACATTGTTTTGATATTGTGGGGTACAGTTAAGGGTTAGGTATACAAATATGCTACAAATATGCTTCATTCAGGCCCCCTTGTTGATAACAGGTGACTCCCGGTCTCCAGACAGATGTTTACTACCATTAGTCCCACCCCCCCCATAGTTTCCCAAAACTGTCAGTCATATTCTTATAGTAGTGCATTGGATGATCAAGGTCCACTATATGAGTGAGAATATGTGATACTCAGATCTTTGTTTCTATGAGAGGT